>NW_026596057.1:29138533-29342738 GCF_907164565.1 Psammomys obesus
GTTGATCACTTCCCCCTGAGGGGGGAGCAGCCTTACCAGGCCACAGTAGAGGACAATGCAGCCACTTTTGATGAGAACTGATAGACTAAGATCAGAAAGAAGGAGAGGAGGACCTCCCCTATCAGTGGACTTGGGGAGTGGCATGCATGCAGAAAGGGGAGGGAGGGTGGGATCGGCAGGGGAGGAGGGAGGGGCTCATGGGGGGATACAAAATGAATAAAGTGTAATTAATAAAAAAAATAAATAAAACACACACTATCCACATTTATAAAAGAACTAATAAAATAAATAAATATATAAAAAAAATCTTACAGACACTAATGCCTCCATAAACTTAGTGTTTTAGTTCTTTAACACAGTAAAGCCACTAAAATTAGTGTTTTGGTCCACTTATCACTCTTTATACATTAATAATGGTGTTTTGAAATTTTACATTGATTTCATTAACAAATTTTGTTTTCTTTTTTAGTTTTTTATTATTAGTTACATTTTATTAACTTTGATTGCCAGCTGTATCCCGCTCCTCCTCCCAATCCCACCCTCCCTCATCTCCTCCTTGCCCCTTTCCAAGTCCACTGAAGGGGAGGAACTCCTCCCCTTTCATCTAAAGCTGGTTTATCAGGTACCTTCAGGACTGGCTGCAAAGTCCTCCTCTGTGGCCTAGCAGGGATGCTCCTTCCTTGGGGGGTGGGGAGCTCAAAGAGCCTGACATTGAGTTCATGTCAGAAATAGTCCCTGTTTCCCCTACTAGAGTACCCACTTGGATACTGAGCTACCATGAGCTATGTCCTAGCAGAGGTTCTAAGTTATAGTTATATATGGTCCTTGGTTGGAGGAACAGTTTCAGAAAAGACCCCTGTGCCCAGATATATTTGGTCCTTGTGGAGCTCCTGTCCTCTCCAGGTCTTACAAACTCCCCCTTCTTTCATATGATTCCCTGACCTCTGCTGAAGGTTGGGTTATGAGTTGTAGTATCTGCCTTGATACACTGCTAGGTAGAGTATTTCAGAGGCCCTCTGTGGTAGGCTCCTGTCCTGTTACTTGTATTCTCCTACATCCAGTGCCCATCCCATTTGTCTTTCTAAGTGAGGATTGATCATCTTACCCCGAGTCCTCCTTCTTGTTTATCTTCTTTAGCTGTGTAGATTTCATTATGTTTATCATATCTTATAGGTCTAAATAAGTGAGTATGTACCATGTGTGTCTTTCTCCTTCTGGGATACCTCATTCAGAATGATTTTTTCTAGATCCCACCATTTGCCTGCAAATTTCATGATTTCCTGGGTTTTAAATGCTGAGTAGTATTCCATTGTGTAAAAATACCACAATTTCTGTATCCATTCCACCATTGATGGACATCTGGGTAGTTTCCAGGTTCTGGCTCTTACAAATAAAGCTGCTACAAATATGGTTGAACAAATGTCTTTGTTGTGTGCTTGAAAAACTTTTGGATATATGCCTACAAGTGGTATAGCTGGGTCTTGAGAAAGTGTAATTCCTAATTGTCTGAGAAAGTGCAAGATTGATTTCCAGAGTGGTTGTACAAGTTGACATTCCCACCAGCAATGGAGGCGGTTTCCCTGTCTCCACAACCTCTACAACATGTGTTGTCACTTGAGTTTTTGATTTTAGCCATTTTGATGGGTGTAAGCTGAAATATCAGGGTCGTTTTGATTTAACATCTCTCTGATGGCTAAGCATGCTTAAGTGTTTCTCTGCCATTCTATATTCCTCTACAGAGAATTCTCTGCTTAGCTCCATACCAAGTTTTCTTAACTGGAATGCTTGATTTATTGCTCTTTATCTTCTTTAGCTCTTTATATCAGCCCTCTGATAGGGTTGTTGAAGACCCTTTCCCAGTCTGTTGGCTGTCGTTTTGTTCTAACAACCATGTCTTTTGCTTTACAGAAGCTTTTCAGTTTCATGTGGTCCCATTTATTGATAGCTGGTGTTCTGTTAAGGAAGTTGTCTCCTGTGCCAATGATTTCTAGGCTCTTCCCCACTTTTTCTTCTAACCAATTTAGTGTATCTCCTTTTAAGTTGAGATCTTTAATCCACTTGTACTTTACTTTTGTGCAGGGTGATAAATATGGATCTATTTTCATTTTTCTGCATGTAGACATCCAGTTGGACCAGCAAAATTTTTTGAATATGCTGTCTTTTTTCCATTGAATGGTTTTGGCTTCTGTGTCAAAAATAAAGTATCCATAGGTGTGTGGGTTTATTTCTGCATCTTCTATTCAGTTCCATTGATATACTTTTCTGTTTCTATGCCAATACAGTGTGGTTTTTATCTTTCTTTCAAGGTCTGTAAAGACTTGTGTTGGTATTTTGATAGGAATTGCATTGAATCTGTTAATTGCTTTAGGCAGGATGGCTATTTTCACTATGTTAATCCTACCAATCCATGAACATGGGAGATCTTTCCATCTTCTGATATCTTCTTCAATTTCTTTCTTCAGAGACTTGAAGTTTTTCTCAAACAGGTCTTTCACTTGCTTGGATAAATTCATCCCAAGGTACTTTATGTCATTTATGGCTATTGTGAAAGGTGGTTTTTTTCCCTGATTTCTTTCTTGGCCCTTTTGTCTTTGGTATACAGGAGGGCTTCTAATTTTCAGCTTATTTGCTGAAGATGTTTATCAGCTGAAGGAGTTCTCTGGTTGAATTTTAGAGGTTGCTCATATGTACTATCATATCATCTGGGGATAGTGACACTTTGACATCTTCCTTTCTGATTTGTATCCCCTTGATCTCCTTTAGTTGTCTTATTGCTTTAGGGAGGACTTCAAGTACTATGTTGAAGAGATATGGAGAGAGGGGGCAGCCTTGTCTTGTCCCTGACTTCAGTGGGATTGATTTAAGTTTCTTTCCATTGAGTTTGATGTTGGCTATATGCTTGCAGTATATTCTTTTTACTATGTTTAGGCATGTGCCTTGTATCCCTGATATCTCCAATACTTTAAACATGAACAGGTGTTGGAATTTGTCAGTTTCTTTTGTGGCATCTAAGGAGATGATCATGAGGTTTTTCTCATTCAGTTTGTTTATGTGGTGGATTACATTGATGGATTTCCGTATGTTGAACCACCCTTACATGTCTGGGATGAAGCCTACTTGGTCATGGTGGATGATATCTTTCATGTGTTCTTGGATTCTGTTCGCAAGTATTTTATTGAGTATTTTTGCATCAATGTTCATAAGAGAGAGAAGTCTGAAGTTCTCTTTTTTGTGTTATGTCTTTGTGTGATTTAGGTATCAAGGTGACTGTGGATTCATAGAATGAGTTTGGTAATGTTCCTTCTGTTTCTATTTTGTGGAATAGTTTGGAGAGAATTGGAGTTAGCACTTCTTTTTAAGTCTGGTAGAATTCTGCACTGAATCCATCTGGCCCATGGCCTGTTTTTGGAAGGGAGATTGTTGATGACTGCTTCTATTACCTTTGGAGATATAGGACTATTCAGTCTTTCTACATGATCTTGACTTAATTTTGGTATATGGAATCAATCAAGAAAATCATCCATTTCTTTTAGATTTTCAAATTTTGTGACTTATAAGTTTTTGTAGTACAACCTAATGATTGTTGGATTTCCTCAGTGTCTGTTGTTATGTCCCCCTTTTTATTTCTGATTTTGCTGAGTTGGATAGTATCTCTCTACCTTTTAGTTAGTTTGGCTGAAGGTTTGTCTATCTTGTTGATTTTCTCAAAGAACCAGCTCTTGGTTTCATTGATTCTTTGAATAGTTTTATTTGTTTCTAGTTGATTGATTTCCACCCTGAGTTTGATTATTTCCAGCTGTCTGCTCCTCTTGGGTGTATTTGCTTCTTTTTATTCTAGTGTTTTCAGTTGGGCCAATAAGTTGCTTGTGTGAGATGTCACAAATTTCTTCTTGAAGGCACTTAGTGCTATGAATTTTCCTCTGAGCACTGCTTTCATTTTGTTCCATAAATTAGGGTATGTTGTGCCTTCATTTTCCTTGAATTTTAGGAAGTCATTAATTTCTTTTTTTTATTTCTTTCTTAACCAGGTTTCATTGAGCAGCAAGTTGTTCAGTTTCCATGTGCGTGTAGGCTTTTTGCTAATTCCATTTTTGTTGAGGCACAGCTTTAGTCCATGGTGGTCAGATAGTTTACAGGGGATTTTTTCAATCTTCTTGTATCTGTTGAGTCTTCCTTTGTGACCAACTATATGGTCTATTTTGGAGAAGGTTCCAATGGGTGCTGAAAAGAAGGTATATTCTTTTGAGTTTGAGTGAAAAGTTCTGTAGACATATATTAGGTCATTTGATTTAAGGTCTCTGTAAGTGCCTTTATTTCCCTATTTGGCTTCTGTATAAATGATCTGTCCCTTGCTGAATGTGGGGTGTTGAAGTCTCCCACTCTTAAGGTGTTGGAATTGATGTGTGATTTAGTTTTAATAATGTTTCATTTATGAATGTAGGCGCTCTTGTATTTGGGGCATAGATGTTCAGAATTGTGATGTCCTCAGTGAAATTTTCCTTTGATGAGACTGTAGTGGCCTTCCTCATCTTTTTTGATTAATTTTGGTTAAAAGTCTGTTTTATTAGATATTAGGATATCTACCCCAGTTTGTTTTCTGTGTCCATTTGCTTGGAAAACATTTTTCCAGCCCTTTACTCTCAGGTAGTGTTTATCTTTGTTGCACAGGTGTGTTTCTTGGATGCACCAGAATGTTGGATCCTGTTTCCACACCCATTCTGTTAGTCTGTGTCTTTTTATTGGAGAGTTGAGTCCATTGATGTTGATAGATAATAGTAACCAATGAACGTTAGTTCCTTTTATTGTGTAGTTGATGGTCTTATTGTGATTCATTGCTAGATTTTCTTTTAATTTTTGTTGGGATATTATCTGTATGCTATGTTTTCTTGGGTAAAGATGTTTTCTTGGGTAAAAATGCATTGGAGTTTTCCTTCTAGTATCTTCTGTAGGGCTGGTTTGCTGTGTAGATATTGCATAAATTTAGTTTTGTCATGGAATATTTTGTTTTCTCTATCTATGTTGATTGAAAGCTTTGCAGGGTGTAATAGTCTGGGTTGGCATCTGTCGTCTCTTAAAGTCTTCATGACACATGCCCAGACCATTCCAGCTTTCATAGTTTCTGATAAGTCTGATGTGATTCTGATAGGTCTACCTTTTTTATGTTACTTGGCCTTTTTCCCTTGCTGCTTTTAATATCTTTTCTTTGTTCTGTAGATTTAGTGTTTTGATTATGATGTGATGTGTTTCCCTTCTGGTCTAGTCTATTTGGTGTTCTGTGGGCCTCTTGTACATTTATGTATATCTCTTTCTTTAAGTTGGAAAATTTTTCTTCTATGATTTTCTTGAAAATATTTTCTGGACCTTGGAGCCTGGAATCTTCTTTTTCATCAATATATATTATTCTTAGATTTTGTTTTTTCATGGCATCCTTGATTTTTTTTTGATATTTCATGTTTGGGACTTTTCTGATTTTACTTTTTCTTTGAGAGAAGTATCAATTTCTGGGGGTGAATCATCAGCACCAGAGATTCTCTCTTCCTTCTCTTGTATTCTGTTGGTGATGCTTACCTTCGGGGTTCCTGACCTTTTCTCTAAGTTCTCCAGCTCCAGGGTCTTCTCAGTTGGTGTTTTCTTTATTGATTCTAATTCTGTTTTCATGCCTTGCGCTATTTCCTTCATCTGTTTGAATGTGGATTCCTGTCTCTCTATGATGGTCTCTATTTTTTGTTCATTTCCTCTCTATATGCCACTAATTGTATCTCTACTTATGCCTCTATTTCTTTGACTATATTTGCCTGTGTTTCTTTGATAATTTTGTTCATTTACTCTTTCTTTGCTTCCACTTGGTTGGTCAAATCTTTGATAAATTTGTTCATTTCCTCTTTAACTGTCTGTATTGTATGGCTATTTCTCTGAGAGATTTTTTGTTTCCTCTTTATGTGCCACAAATAATTGTGTAAGCATAACTTTAAAGTCATTTTCCTGTACTTCCAATGAATTGGAGTATCCATCAATTTTGGGGGTTGCTGGTGAAGCCATAATGTCCTGATTTGTGTTGGATGTGTTCTTTATCTGATCCTGGCCATTGGCTTATCTGTAATCTTCCCTGTTTGTTCCTGGACTCTGCAGTTCAGACTGGTACTGTCTCTCTCTGGCATCTGGAGACTTCTTCAGGAAGCTGAGAGAGATCCCATGGCCTCTGCGTGTACTTTGATGCTTCAGCTCTACCTGTGGGAGGAAAGTCCGCAGGCACAGAAGGGCAAATGTGGGCATGCATTTGTGTGCAAATGTGCATTGAAGTGTGCCTCAAGGGACAGAGTGATAGAGAATGTTGAATCCTTAAGTGTGTTGGAGGGGCTCTGCCTTGCAGGCTTCTAAGGGATTACTTGTCCATGCACTGTAGATGTAGCAGGCACTGGTGATAATCTCAGTACAATTTCCTTATGCAAATTCTCCCAGCAAATTATGTTGCTGGGAGCCAAAGCTATTTACTGAAGCCAAAGCCAAATAGTGAGCAAAGGTCATTCAGTGAAGACCTAAAGCTATTTAGTGAAAGAGTTATCTAGGACCCTAAGTCATGGGTGATAGATTTGTGAGGACATCCCTCTGTTAGTTTTAGAGCATCTGTGAGATATGTTAAGGAAACATCCTTAGGGTATCTTGTAGGTGCAATATTCAAGCCATGAGAGCACTCTTGCTATCTCCTGCAACAGTAATTAAGCCTTCCCCCTTTTCCTGCCTTCTCCCTATATAAGTTGGGTAAAAATTCCGAATAAACGAGGCCTTGATCAAACAAACAGACTTGACTTCCTTCTTCGTGTCTCTGTGTCCCCCCATTTTTTTCACCACCACCTTCTTTAGGATCCTTTTGAACTCTCCCGGGTTGGGACATTCT
The DNA here is from genome assembly GCF_907164565.1 of Psammomys obesus. Lineage (NCBI taxonomy): Eukaryota > Metazoa > Chordata > Mammalia > Rodentia > Muridae > Psammomys > Psammomys obesus. The sequence continues at coordinate 29,145,429 of NW_026596057.1, forward strand.
GGTGCCCAACATGGCCTAAGGTATGGGCCTGAATTGAAAATCGTTTTGCATGGCCACAAATCTACATACATAGGATCTAGTGTTTTCACTGGGAAACAAAAAAGCTCCTGCATAAGAGATCTCTACAGAGCCGCCCGTCTGTGAGTTTGATCTGAGAGGTAAGTCAGAACGACGAATTATGGGACAAGAATTGAGTAATCATGACTTATTCTTACAGGGTCTCAAGGAGTCCCTCAAGACACAAGGAGTAAGCGTAAAGAAAAAGAAATCTCAAAGCTAAAAAGTGCTTCTAAGGTTATTTCAAATGTTCATGAAGGAGCTCAGACAGATTTGTGTAATTTGAGAGCAAAAAATAATTTAGGAGCTAGATAGTGAGGATGAAAAGGAGTCAGAGAAAGAAACTGTCAAACCTCATAGCCTGCTTCCCTTGCTCCGCTTCCCTTCTGCCCAAAACAAAGAAAAAAGACCCCCAGGTGGGTCAGGCAGAAGGCACAGAGCAGAGCCTTGCTCGGTAAGCAGGAGGAACAGGGACACTACAAGTTTCCTTCCCTCTCCCCTACCACGGGCTAGGCTTGGATGGCTTGTGGAGAACTGGGTGAGTGAGAATGCTCACACCCTCACAATCAGCCTAAGACCAGCCTCCACCAGCTGCTGAGCCAAGCAGGAGTTCATCCTGCCCACTCCCACTGGCTTCAGCCAGCGTCAGCTTCAGTCAGTGTAGGGTCTCGAACAGGGGCCAGAGGGATGGAGGCAGTTCTAGTTTTAAAGATTAAATTGTGTGCACTGATAAATTCTGAGTTTTAAATCTAGTTCTGACTTTTGAAATCATGGTTATGCTCTGTATATATATTAAAATGTTTAAAAAGCAGGTACTGTGGTTGTTTTTGTCTTTGTCTCCATGTTTTGTTTTTGTTTGCCAGCTCTCTGTTTTGGTTTCTAGTTTTGGTTTGCTTGAGAGGTCTGGGAAACTTGGAGAGTTTCCAATATGATCAAGGGAATTTGGGGGACATCCCAGTTCCTGGGGAAAGAGCCTATAAAGGCTCTACTCATTTGGGGACCAAGAGAAAGGGTCGCTGAGACCTTTTTCTGTGTGAAGAGAGGGCCATGGGGGCTCCACTTCTTCTGGACTCGTTTCTGGTAGGGGCTGGTCAAATCCTGGTATCTCGGTATTCTGGTTACTCCAAAGTGACAATGTCGGATTTCTGTGTTACTTAGCTGTGTCTCTATGTGTGTATATGTTTATCCCTGGACTTGAATTGATGATATTTTAAAATCTGACTGACGATATTAACATTTTTGGACATGAGACAGTTTAAATCAACACATCTAAATCTGATCCTGTACCATCAGAGTTAAATTCTATAAAAAATTTGAAAATTTATCAGGAATTTTAAAATAATAACCCTTGGACAGTCTAACAAAAAACTTAAAAAACAGTTTCTCAACCCTGTGGGGGAGGTCAAAAAACCTTGATCTTTATTTTATTAATTTTACAAGGTAAAACCAAGCCATGCTGTTTAAGCCAATTAAACAAAAACTGCAGTTATTACAATATATCATGTAAAAAAAATCTATAAAAAATGTTGTTCTTCATTTTAAAAGGCTGGAGATTCTTCAGTGCAAAATGTTTGCTCATACTCTTTTACAGGACAAAAAGGGCTATAGTTCCGTATTAGCACAGGGTTATGCAGAGTTATATTCAGATCATTGTTAATCATTACATAAAATATATGCCTGGCTGCCAGTACCTAAATAAATGACTTAATGCTGTTTCCTCTGGCCTACAGATTTGGTATGGCCAAAATAGTCCTCTTTTGCTGAGGGCTACAGGCTAAGTTTAGTTCTCTGTTTAATGCTAAATAAAACTTTTGTCCTTTAATTTTTTGCTGTTAAGTTTTAATACAATATTATAGAATTAATAAGATTTGCTAGCCCCTTTATAAATTATGTTTAATCAAAAGTTTTGCTTTGATTTTAGTTTTAAAAATCATATTTAAAGTTATGCTAAAGATTATAGTTGAGTACAAGTTTGAGTTTTACCTAGTCTCTTTGTTTAGGTTGTTTTTTAAGGTTTAATTTAAAATGGGTACAAATAAAGTTTGCCTATATACATTTACCTAAAATTTGTTTCTAAAATATACATTTAAAAATATGCCAAAATTACAGATTATAACATCCTATTTTATAGGATGCAGTTTAGAGAAGATAATAAAGGTAGACAAAGAATAATTCAAATATGCTGGCTCTCAGACTTGTCAGAGATCTAATAAATATGGCATTTTAACATATGTAAGCTTATTATGACAGAGTAAAAAACAGAGGTGGCTGGAGAGATGGCTCAGAAGTTAAGAGCACTGTCTGCTCTTACAGAGGTCTGAGTTCAATCCCCAGCAACTACATGGTGGCTCAGAACCATCTATAGTGATATCTGGTGTTGCTGCCTATGCTTATGAAAGAAAAATAATGTCTTTTCAAGTGTTTGGCACATCTGCACAAATAGCAGAGTTATCTACAGTATTGCCTATGTTTCAAAGTTTTGATAAACAGTCCTTGAATATTTTTACAGATAATGCATATGTAGCTGTCTTCACCTAGGTTAGAGACTGCAGGTCAAATCCAGATATTTTCTCCTGCTGGAATTTCATTTTTACAAATTCAAAACTTGATACAAAAAAAAAAAAAACTTTTCCTTTTTTTATAGGACATTTGAGGGCTCATTCTAATTTGCCAGGACCCTGTCTAAAGAAAATGCATTGGTAGATAAAGCCACCAAAGTTTATTTTTCACAGTTAAAAAGAGCCCAGGATGCCCATAATATGCATCATCTTAATAGTCAAACCTTGAGACTTAAATATGGGTTGACTAAGAAACAGGCCCATAGTAGAGTCGAAGCTTGCAGTACTTGCCTTCAATTTCAGCCTGTTCCTCATTTGGGAGTCAATCCTAAAGGATTTGTTCCAAATCAGATTTGGCAAATGGATATTACTCATATTCCTAAATTTAAAAAATTAAAATATGTACATGTTTGCATTGATGCCTATTCTAGATTTATTTTTGCCACTCCTTAACCAGGAGAAGATGCAAAAAATGTTATTGCTCATTGTCTACAGGCTTTTAATGTTCTAGGAGTTCCTAAGCAACTTTAAAACTGACAGTGGAGCAGGATATACTAACAAATCTTTTAAAAGATTTTGTCAACAGTTTCAAGTTTCTCATATAACTGAAATACCTTACAATCCTCAAGGACAAGGCATGCTACCACTGAACAATTAAGATTTATTTGCAAAAATCAAAAAGGGGGAGCCACTCCCCTGTACACCTAAATTAAAAAAAAATTGGATAAACATAGTAAATCTGCAGCAGATAGATTTCAGCATACAAAAGCTAAAAGATTTTTGCTTAAATAAAATGGAAGAATCCTTTAACAAATCAATGGCATGGACCCAAACCCCCCCCCTCTCTCTCTCTCTGTGTGTGTGTGTGTGTGTGTGTGTGTGTGTGCTTGTTTTTTGTTTTTGTTTTTGTTTTTTTGGGGTTTTTTTTTTGCAGGAAAATGACGCAGCTTGATGGCTACTGGAATACCTGGTGCAACAAGTGGATGAGGAGTTTTCTCCTAACAATAATAATGATGTCAAAGAAGACCCCTCCAGTCAAGATGACTGCTTATGTGCTGCCCTTAAGGAAGAGTGCTGCTTTTACACAGATTATACTGGGATTGTAAGGGACAGCATGGCTAAGGTTAGGGAAGGCCTAGAAGAGAGAAAGAGACAGAGAGAACAAGAGGAGAGCTGGTTTCATAATTGGTTTTCATCCTCTCCCTGGCTCACCACCTTCCTTCCTTCAATCATGGGACCCATGGTGGGTTTCCTTCTCCTCATATCTTTCGGTCCATGGGCCATTAAAAGACTTAATAGCTTTGTAAAACATCAAATTGACTCCCTGGCATCTAAACCCATACAAGTTCATTATCACAGACTTGATTTGGCTGACAGAGGCTTAGCTGAGCTCAAGGAAGACTGCTGACAGTCTATCACATTGGTCCTGAGTGCTTACATTTGGCTCTCATGAGAACAGCATGAAACTCAGAAATATGCTTGCCTGATGTAACATGGGTACCTGTAAGGGGTGTAAGATGATGTACTTCAGGGGAAGGGCCCAATTGCCCACTTCTGAGTTCCCCGAGAACCAAACCTGATTGCATAGAGGTTGGTATCTGATTACTCCTAACCACAACCTGCTGGGAATGCCCTCAGGTTTTGATGGGGTCTTACTCTCCTCCCCAAAGACACCCAAAAAGGCTGTGAAATGCCTTGCGAGGATCAGGTCACTACTTCCCCCCTCTTGTTAATGCCCATCATCTTCAAAAGACCTCATGTTCAAAACCTACCTGCTAGCCTCTTAAATTGTTTAAGAAGGGAGGACTCTGTATACCTGAGTGGCCTACAGGCCACTGGTATTCGGCTCTATCTAAGCTCCCACCATTATCTGCCTGAACTCCACTGTTAAACCCACAGAATGGGGCTTCAATGTCTCAAGAGCTCCTCTGTTTCCCACAGTGGGTGTGTGGGTGGGAGGGGTCTGATATCTGGCTGCTAATTTAGAAGGACCCTGGATCTGGGGCTCTGCAGGCTCTTGAGTGCACACTCACTCTCAAGCAGGTCACATTGGCAAGGATAGGGGTATCCGGGCTCTCTACTCTCTGGTTTGGACCTGCTTGGTCATTGCCAGCTCAGTGCTACTGCAGCTGCCATGTTAGGAAGTCCAGCTGTAGCTGGAGAGTAGGATGCTAGTCCAGATGCCTTCTGGGAAGTCCTGGGGGTCCGCCACTGTGATCTACAGACCTGGGAGGCCCAGCACCTTGTGTGCCTAGTTTGTTGGTGGGTCTGCTGGACTTTTGTGGCTGTATAGCCTACTATCTGTCACTGAGGGTTTGGGCAGGCCATACAGTCAGTGGCTGGGAGACCACATGGAGTCATTGTGGCTACTCGCAGACCTGGGACATGGGGAGGATGGTGCAGAGGATCTGGGAACACTGAAAATAAGTACAGTTGGCCCTATGGACAAGGGGCCAGGAGCCCCGCCTCTGCCACTGCAGTCCCAGGCAGTGATCTCTGAGCTGAGAATCTCAGTGAGCTTGCTGTGCCAAGGAGGAGTGAGGCCCGAAAAAGGGGAATGCAGGGAGATCAAACGCTCCATTCTCTCCTTCCCCAAAGAAGTCCACGGGTGACCCAAGACCAAAAGTTTCACCTCATGCAATGTTCCCCCTCATTCAGAAAGCCTCACTGTCGTTTCCCTGGCTTCAGTCATTCTTCCACTCACCAACTCTGGTGCTTCAGCTCCTCTGCAACTCAGAAACTGTGTGAGCTTGTTGCCATCTTGGATCTGCCTCAACTTTTCTTTTCTATATATATTGAAATAGAGGTTTCCTGTATTTTCCTTATATGCTTTCCCATTAATTTTTCCTAATACAATAAATTGCTATCCAACCTTCATTTTTTGGTATGCCCTCTTGCTCTATGTTTTTTGTCCTAAGTGGCTATCAGTCACGGCCCTATCCTACTCAGGCTTTAATACTCTATTTTCTCAGGTTTTAACTTATAGCTTAGACCTATAGTTTATAAGGGTTTTGAACACAACACACTATTTTTACTCATTTTCTTTTCCTTGCAATATTAAAATGAGTATTTGTAGCTCAATTCTCTGCTCTTTGAGAATACTTTGCATTTCTCCTATTTGGGGCTGTAATATGAAAATCTCATGAAAGAAAAAGCTTACGATGCGAGGGGGGCCAAGATGGCAGCGCCAGGAGGACACTGTGTCTGAGCAGCAGGACAACATTTTCTGTACAGAGACTGAACTCTGGACCCTAAAACAACAGCAATCGTGTTTCCCAGGTGAGAGGAAACCCCCACGGTGTGGGAGCCAGTAGAGTCCATACTCAGGTCACCCAGCCAGAACCCGGAAGAGATCCCGGGTCACGTGGGCACTAGGTCACCGGACTAGAGCCAAACACCTGTGTGTCCTGATCACCTTCCCAGGCTGATCGGTGGACACAAAAACACCAGAGACGGGGAGTCCAGTCATGAAAAAAACCCCACAGGGAACGAAAGTAGCGAGACTGGCCATGGGTCACCCAGCCTTTACCTGGAAAAAGTCTCACAGACCGCGGGTACCCACTGCCATCACTGAACTGGGCTCCCGCTGCCAGCGCCAGCACTGAGAACGGCTGTGCACCCAGCTCACCGGTACAGAGGAGCTGCACCCCCCAGAACAACAGAGACAGGGAATCCCTGTCCAGACAGGGCCCCACAGGGAAGGAAGGATACTTAAACTTAAGTATCCTGTGACACTATTATAAATCATACTGTCCTAGGTGCTGAGAATAAAAATGCTGGAAACCACGCTGTCTTGTGTCACCTAGGCTTTGCCTGGGGAAGATCTCGAAGACCGGCAGGTACTCGCCGCCATCACTGAACTGGGCTCCTGCCACCAGCGCCAGCACTAAGAGCTGCTGTGCGCACAGCTCACCAGTACAGACAGCTGTGTGCCCCAGTGCAACAGAGTCTGAGAATCCCTGTGTGGAGAGGCTCCCCACAGGGAAAGGAAGGAAACAGTGCTGACTAGGACCACCCAGGCTTTCCTCGAGGTAAGTCTCCCGCAGACCAGCGGGTACATGCCTCCATCACTGTTCTGGGCCCAAGCAGGGAGCACAGAGTTGTTGGGCACCCAGCTCCTACAGACTAGAGGGCAGGTGCACAAGCTGCCAGCCCAGAGACCTGCTTTGTACCAACTACTCCTCACAGACAGAACTATGTGCCCCAGGACACCAAAGTCTTGGAGTCACTGTCTGGGGAAATCCTCACAAGAAACAAGGAACAGAGCGAAGGGGACAGACTTAGGCAACCCAGTATATCCTTGGTAAAGGTCCCGCAGACTGGCCCAACCCAGGGAACTGCTGTGCCCCAGATAGCCTGCTGTTACCAGGAGAGCAGTACTCACCCGCCACAGATTACCCTTTGGGTACGGGGCACATAGCCCCAACCTCAGACCTACAAAACCCCGGTATCCCCGAGACCAACCCCCAGATATTGCTCCAAGGGGCAACCAGTTATCCCTAAAAAAAACGACCGAACCACGGGACACAAAGGTTACAGCAGCTGATCACTAAATTTACAGCAAGAAACCTAGAAGCAGGGCAGTGTCTTCAGGACTTCACCTGGTGAGAGAAGAGCCCTCTCGACTAACAAGGACCACAGTTACCACCCAGGTCTCTATGCTGTAGCAACCCCTGAAAAACACCTGCCATTCAGTAACTATACCCAAAAAGCTGAGAAGGCTTCCTTCAGGAAAAATCATTTTCCTGCCAACAGGATTCTCACATTCCACAGGATTCCAGGAACCACCAGAAACTAACCTCAAACACCTAAGATAGCCCAATGGGTAGAGGCCAGCGTAAAAGTTCAACCAACAAAAGCCAGAGCAATATGGCATCTCCAGAATCCAGTTATCCAGGGGCAAGTAGCCCTAGACACCCCAGCATAATTGAAATTCAAGAAGATGACCTAACATCTATGATCATTAAGAAGATAACAGAGAAAACAAAATACTTAAAGAAATAGAGGAAGCTGCAGCCAAACAGTTTGTTGCAGTTAGAGAGGAAATGCTTAAATCACTGAATGAAATACAAGAAACAGAGGATCATTCAAACAAACAGCTAAAGGAATTGATGGAAAAACAGGAAAATACAGTCAGACAGATGAAGGAAATCAACAAAACGGCTCAAGATCTGATAGAACTGAAAAATTAAAAAAAAAAAACACAAATGAAAGAAATTGTGGAGAGAAAGAACTTAGGGAAGAAAACAGGAACTACAGAGGTTAGCATAAGCAATAGACTACAAAACATGGAAGAAAGAATCTCAGGTGTGGGAGATACAATGAAAGAAATAGATGTATCTATCAAAGAAAATGTTAAATCTAAAAAATTCCTGACACAGCCCGTCCAAGAAATTCAAGACAATATAAAAAGACAAAACCTAAGAATAATAGGAATAGAGGAAAAAGAAGAGTCCCTGCCCCAAGGCCCAGAAAATATTTTCAACAAAATCATTGAAGAAAATTTCCCCAACTTAAAAAAGAGTCCAATAAGAATACAAGAGGCCTGCAGAACACCCAATAAATTAGACCAGAAAAGAAAATCCTCCCGCCACATAATAATCAAAACAGTAAGTATACAGAACAAAGAAAAATACTAAACGATGCAAGAGACAAAGGCCAAGTAACATATAATGGCAAACCCATTAGAATCACACCTGACTTTTCAACAAAGACTATGAAAGCCAGAAGGGCCTGGACGGATATCAGCAGACCCTAAGAGAACACAGATGTCAGCCCAGGCTACTATACCCAGCAAAGCTCTCAGTCCTCATAGATGGAGAAAACAAGATATTCAATGACAAAAACAAATTTCAACAATACCTACACACAAATCCAGTGTTACAGAAGATACTAGAAGGGAAAAAACTACCCAAGAAAACTAGCTACTTTCAAGAAAACACAGGAAATAACTAACCACACTACAGTAAAACAAAAAGCAACCAAGCACACAACCTTACAACCACAGCCAACATCGAAATCAAAGGATCTAACAGACACTGGTCATTAATCTCTCTCAAGATCAATGGACTCAACTCTCCAGTAAAAAGACACAGATTAACAGAATGGATACGTAAACAAAACCCAGCAATCTGTTGCATACAAGAAACACACCTAAGGCACAAAGATAGACATTACCTGAGGGTAAAGGGTTGGAAGACGGCTTTCCAAGCAAATGGACCCAAGAAGCAAGCAGGAGTAGCCATTCTAATATCTGATAAAATAGACTTTCAACCAAAATTAATCAAAAGAGATGGGGAAGGACACTTCATACTCATCAAGAGAAAATTCCACCAGGAAGACATCACAATCCTGAACATCTATGCCCCAAATACAAGGGCACCCACATTTGTAAAAGAAACACTGATAAAACTTAAACCACATATAGATCACACATTAATAGTGGGAGACTTCAACACCCCACTCTCAACAAAGGACATGTCAACAAAACAAATTAAACAAAGAAACAATGTCTCTGACAGAGGTAATGAATCAAATGGACCTAACAGACATTTATAGAACCTTACACCCAAACACAAAAGAATTTACCTTCCTCTCAGCACCTCATGGAACCTTCTCCAAAATAGACCATATAGTTGGTCACAAAGCAAGCCTCAACAGGTACAAGAAGATTGAAATAATCTCTTGTATCCTGTCTGATCACCATGGAATAAAGCTGGACCTCAACAACAACAGAAATAGCAAAAAGATTACACACACATGGAAACTGAACAACTTGCTACTAAATGACAGCTGGGTCAGGGAAGAAAGAAAGAAAGAAATTAAAGTCTTCCTAGAAATCAATGAAAATGAAGACACAACATACCCAAACTTGTGGGACACAATGAAAGCAGTGCTAAGAAAAAAGTTCATAGCACTAAGTGCCTTCAAGAAGAAATTCAAGACAGCTCATTCAAGCCACTTAATGGCTCACTTAAAAACCTTAGAAAAAGAAGCAGACACACCAAAAAGAAGTAGACAGCTGGAAATAATCAAACTCAGGGCTAAAATCAATCAATTAGAAACAAATAAAACAATTCAATGAATCAATGTAACCAAGAGCTGGTTCTTTGAGAAAATCAACAAGATCTACAAACCCTTAGCCAAGCTAACTAAAAGGCAGAGAGACAACATCAAAATCAACAAAATCAGAAATGAAAAGGGGGACATAAATACAGACACTGAGGAAATCCAAACAATCATTAGGACTTACTTCGAAAGTCTATATGCCACAAAATTTGAAAATCTAAATGAAATGGACAATTTTCTCAATTGATTTGACTTACTAAAGCTGAATCAGGACAAAGTAAATCAATTAAATGGTCCTATACCCTCCAAGGAAATCGAAGCGGTCATCGAAAGTCTCACATTTAAAAAAAGCCCAGGACCAGATGGTTTTAGCGCAGAATTTTACCAGACCTTCAAAGAAGAGCTAACTCCAATTTTCAACAAACTATTCCACAAAATAGAAACAGAAGGAACATTGCCAAAATCATTCTATGAAGCCACAATCAACTCCTTGGTATCTAAACCTCACAAAGACCCAACAAAGAAAGATAATTTCACGCCAATCTCCCTTCTGAACATTGACACAAAAATACTCAACAAAATACTCCCAAACAGAATACAAGAACACATCAAAGATATCATCCACCACGACCAAGTAGGCTTCATCTCAGGCATGCAAGGGTGGTTCAATATACGGAAATCCGTCAATGTGATACACCATATAAATAAACTGAAAGAAAAAAAAACATGATAATCTCCCTAGATGCTGAAAAAGCATTTGACAAAATCCAACATCCATTCATGTTTAAAGTACTGGAGAGATCAGGGATACAAGGCACATATCTAAACATAGTAAAGGCGATTTACAGCAAGCCTATAGCTAACATCAAACTGAATGGAGAGAAACTTAAAGCAATCCCACTGAAATCAGGGACAAGACAAGGCTGCCCACTCTCTCCATATCTCTTCAACATACTGCTGGAAGTCCTTGCTAGAGCAATAAGACAGTTGAAGGAGATCAAGGGGATACAGATGGGAAAGGAAGAAGTCAAATTATCACTATTTGCAGATGATATGATAGTATACATGAGTGACCCCAAAAACTCTACCAGGGAACTCCTACAGCTGATAAACACCTTCAGCAAAGTGGCCGGATACAAAATTAACTCAAAAAAATCAGTAGCACTCCTGTATACAAAAGACAAAAGGGCTGAGAAAGAAATTATAGAAACAACACCATTCACAATAGCCACAAATGACATAAAGTACCTTGGTGTAACCCTAAACAAGCAAGTCAAAGACTTGTATGAAAAAAATTTCAAGTCTCTGAAGAAAGAATTAGAAGATATGAGAAGATGGAAAGATCTCCCATGCTCATGGCTTGGCAGGATTAACATAGTAAAAATGGCCATCTTACCAAAATCTACAGATTCAATGCAATTCCCATCAAATTACCAACACAATTCTTTACAGACCTGGAAAGAAAAATTCTCAACTTCATATGGAATAACAAGAAACCCAGAATTGTTAAACAATCCTCTACAATAAAAGATCTTCTGGAGGTATCTCCATCCCTGATCTCAAGCTGTACTATAGAGCAACAGGTTTAAAAACTGCATGGTACTGGCATAGAAACAGAATGGTGGATCAATGGAACCAGAAGACCCAGAAATAAACCCACACACTATGGACACCTGAACTTTGACAAAGATGCCAAAACCATACTATGGAAAAAAGATAGCATCTTCAACAAATGGTGCTGGTCTACATGTAGAAAAACAAAAATAGATCCATACCTATCACCCTGCACAAAACTGAAGTCCAAGTGGATCAAAGACCTCAACATAAAACCAAACACATTAAATCGGCTAGAAAAAAAAATTGGGGAATACCTTAGAACTCATTGGTACAGGAGAAAACTTTCTGAACAACACCAATTGCACAGGCTCTAAGAGAAACAATCAATAAATGGGACCTCATGAAATTGAAAAGCTTCTGTAATGCAAAGTACACCGTCGTAAAAACAAAATGACTGCCTACAGATTTGGAAAGAATCTTCACCAACCCTTTATCTAACAGAGGACTAATATCCAGTACATGTAAAAAACTAAAGAACCTGAAAAGCAGCAAACCAAGTAATCCACTTAAAAAATGGGGAACAGAGCTAAACAGAGAACTCTCTGTAGAGGAATATCGAATGGCATTGAAACACTTAAAGAAATGTTCAACGTCATTAGCCATTAGTGAAATGCAAATCAAAACGACGCTGAGATTTCACCTTACACCCATCAGAATGGCCAAGATGAAAAACTCAAGTGACATCACATGCTGGAGAGAAAAGGGAACCCTTCTCCACTGCTGGTGGGAATGTAAACTTGTACAACCATTCTGGAAATCAATCTGGCACTTTCTCAGACAACTAGGAATAGTGCTTCCTCAAGATCCACTTATACCACTGCTAGGCATATATCCAAAGGAGGCTCAAGTCCACAATAAGGACATTTACTCAACCGTCTTTGTAGCAGCTTTATTTGTAATAGCCAGAATCTGGAAACAGCCCAGATGCCCCTCAACTGAAAAATGGATACAGAAATTTTGGTACATCTACACATGCAGTATTACTCAGCAATGAAAAAGAAGGAAATCATGAAATTTGCAGGTAAATGGTGGGACCTAGAAAGGATCATCCTGAGTGAGCTATTCCAGAAGCAAAAAGACACACATGGTATATACTCACTCATATAGATATATAACATAGGATAAACCTACTAAAACCTGTACATCTAAAGAAATTAAGCAAGAGAGAGGACCCTGACTAAAACGCTCAATCCCCATCCTGAAAAGCAAAGAGCATGGACAACAGAAGAAGAAGAAAACAGGAAACAACCTAGGAACCTGCCACAGAGGGCCTCTGAAAGGCTCTGCCCTGCAGATTATCAAAACAGATGCTGAGCCTGATTACCAACTGCTGGGCAGAGTGAATGGAATTTTATGTAAGAAATGGGAAATAGTAATATCTGGAGAGGACAGGAACCCCACAAGGAGAGCAACAGAACCAGAAAATTTGAACACAGGGAACTTCCCAGAGACACATACTCCAACCCAGGACTTTTCATGGACATAACCTAGAACCCCTGCACAGATGTAGCCCATGGCATTTTAGTGTCCAAGTGGGCTTCATAGTAATGGGAAGAGGGACTGCCTCTGACATAATCTGATTGGCCTGCTCTTTGATCACCTCCCCCTGAGGGGGGACCAACCTTACCAGGCCACAGAAGATGACAATGCAGCCACTTCTGATGAGAACTGATAGACTAAGATTAGAAGGAAGGAGAGGAGGACCTCCCCTATCAGTGGACTTGGGGAGGGGCATGCATGAAGAAGGAGGAGGAGTGTGGGATCGGGAGGGGAGAAGGGAGAGGCGTATGGGAGGATACAAAATGTATAAAGTGTAATTAATAAAAAAAAATATTTACCTGTGTAATGAGAAGATGGACACAGCACATTGGGAGAAGGAAGCATGGGATAAGAGGGACTATAACTGTCATTAATGTGGTTATATATATTTGACTTTAAAAACCAAAAGTTCGTTGACAATTAAGATGTAACATAATCAATTATTTACTATGGTTATAACTCAGACAGTATTTGCCAAAATTTTCTAGGTTTGTCCAAATATCTTTCAGAGTACATATTGTAGAACATAATACTTAGAACGAATGAAAATTTATTTAGAAACATATTTCAAAGGCTGAGATTAAATGTGTATGCAAAATCCACTCATTTTACCCAAGGCTTTTTAGTGGACAGTTATAAAGTGTGGCATCTAAGTTAGTCCTTTCAACTTTTCCACTACAGACTAAATTTCAGATGCCATGAGTGTTGTGTATCTTTTTAAAATATTCTCAGGCTGAAACATGAAATAATTTGACAAGAATATCTGTCATGTAGAAATGCAATGAAATTGAACTTTCTGGATTTTAGAAAGTTCCGTTGTACATAAGAAAAGTGAAGGTCTCAAATCTTAGAAACTTGAAAACGTACAACCTAATAAGAAACAATTACAATTTCATTCAGTTGAACAAGTCCTATTCATCTGGCCCAATCAATATGAATGGTAGGCAAAACTGAACATCTGAAATAATATGTGTGTCTGAAAAACTATCTCAATCATGAATGAGGCCTTTTGAGTCTCTCTACTAGTTTACCCAAGCAATTTTCTGAAAAATTAGGGAGAAAATCAGAAAATTATTGAATACCTTGAAAGGAAGCAGCAGGGTCTTCTCCCAGATATTTCTGATTGTTCCCAGTTCTTGAATAGCTGCTCCTTTTTCACCATGGGAACTCTTTTATTTTTTTCTGTCTCAAATAAAGATTTCAGAGCACTCCTTTAAAGTTACAGGATAGGCTATATTGTATTTTACTTTTAAGAAGCATTACTTCTTGCTGCTATTCACAGATTTATGGAAAATAAAAGTGCATGCTGCTCTTTCTATTTCAATATACAGAATAATGTTAAAATGAAAATTAAGCATAAGATGTCTTATATACTTCACGTAGTTTGAAGTTAGAAAGATGGAATAAATAAGCTATTCAGGAATCATTACCTTTTTTAAAAAATCAGAATAAATATTCAATTTATAATGCAAATGAAGAAGATCTTTCTCAGACCCAATTAAAAAAATAAGAAATGCCTTGGTCTCAATGTAAAAGTTAAATTTTTGTGTTATTTTGAGAAAATTATGTTATCTCCTCAATGAATCCCTCTCATATTCTTCCAAACAATCATGTTTCTCCCTTCTTTAATAAGGTGTTGCCACAAGGCTGTATTCTTGACAGTAGGAATCAAGAAGAAATATTCTGTTCCAGAACTATTGCTCTGTTAAAACTCATAGCACTCATTGTTCTTTTACAATACCTGGAAGAACACAAGTATAACAGGCATGGAATTCAATCAAACAAATAATGAAATCACAAAGAAAGGGACTGAGTCTTCAGAAATACTCTTGGAAAAGATCTTCCCACTGAGCAATACCACCTGCTTAAAACGTCACACTGGAAATCTCCTGGATCTCTGAAGTAGTGGTTATCTCTCTCATTCATAGTTTCAAGTCATTTTCCCACTTCCACCACATGAAATATTTACATGTTGTTGAGCCAATCTACAAAGCCCTCTGTAAGACAAATTACTAAATCTCTTTTGTACTGGTAAGGGTTTTCCTCGTATATCTAACTTCTTATCTGAGAAAAAAATCCCTAAGTACCTGTAACATTTTTTTAATCCATGTTCAGAATGTTTATGCTTTACCTTACATGAACACTTTGCATAAATTACCTTGTATCCTCATCTCCACTTAAAGGGCTTCTTAAAATTATTGAATACCTTGAAAGGAAGCTTACCATTACTGATAAGCACAGGGTATATTTAGTATCAAGTTGGAACAACAAAAGCAAAAAGTACAGTGTGATAGTTTATAGACTTCTTATTTAACATTATTGAATTACATGATAACTGATATACTTGCAAAAACATAGGTGTAGAAAATTTTAAAAATCTAAATATTTAATAATAGTTTCAATACTAAATAAATTTACAAATAACACTTTGAAGGAAAAGAGCATATACTCTTCTTTTTTTTGAATTTTTTTTTCTTATCAGTTACATTTTATTAACTCTGTATCCCAGCCGTGTCCCGATCCCTCAATCCCTCCCAGTCTCTCCCTCCCTCCCTCAGCTCCACCGTGCCCCTTGCCAAGTCCACTGATAGGGGGGACCTCCTCCCCATTCATCTGATCCTGTTTTATCAGGTATCTTCAGGACTGGCTGCAAAGCTCTCCTCTGTGGCCTAACAGGACTGCTCCTCCCTTGGGGGGTGGGGAGGCCAAAGAGCCAGTCATTGAGTTCCTGTTAGAAATAGTCCTTGTTCCCCTCACTATGGGAAACCAATTGGTTACTGAGCTACCACAGGCTACATCTGAGCAGAGGTTCTAGGTTACATTCATACATGGTCCTTGGTTGCTTGTCAGTCTCAGAAAAGACCCTGTGCCCAGATATATTTGGTCCTTGTGGAGCTCCTATCCTTTCCTCATCAGACTAACTCCCCTTCTTTCTTATGATTCCCTGTACTCTGCCAAAGGTTTGGTCATGAGTCTTTGCTTTGAAAACACTGCTAGTTAGAGTCTTTCAAATGCGCTCAGTAGACTCCTGTCATACGTTCAATGCGCATCACATCTGTCTTTCTAAACGAAGATTGATAATCTTATCCCATGTCCGCTCTCTTGATTATCTTTTTTAGGTGTGTAGATTTCATTATGTTTATCATATCTTATAGGTCTATATAAGAGAGTATATACCGTGTTTGTCTTTCTCCTTCTGGGATATTTCACTCAGGATGATCTTTTCTAGATCCCACCATTTGCCTGCAAATTTCATGATTTCCTCCTTTTTGATTGCTGAGTAGTATTCCATTGTGTAAAAATACCACAATTTCTGTACCCATTCCTCCGTTGATGGACATCAGGGTTGTTTCCAGGTTTTGGCTATTACAAATAAAGCTGCTAT
Source organism: Psammomys obesus (assembly GCF_907164565.1). Lineage (NCBI taxonomy): Eukaryota > Metazoa > Chordata > Mammalia > Rodentia > Muridae > Psammomys > Psammomys obesus. The sequence continues at coordinate 29,161,653 of NW_026596057.1, forward strand.
AAACATGGTTGAGCAAATATCTCTTTTGTGTACTTGAGCAAACTTTGGGTATATACCTAGCAGTGGTATAGCTGGGTCTTGAGGAAGCACTATTACTAATTGTCTTAGAAAGGGCCAGATAGATTTCCAGAGTGGTTGTACAAGTTTACATTCCCACCAGCAGTGGAGGAGGGTTCCCCTTTCTCCACAACCTCTCCAGCATGTGTTGTCCCTTGAGTTTTTCATCTTGGCCATTCTGATGGGTGTAAGGTGATATCTCAGGGTCGTTTTGATTTGCATTTCCCTGATGGCTAATGAGGATGAGCATTTCTTTAAGTGTTTCTTTGCCATTCGATATTCCTCTCTCGAGAATTCTCTGTTTAGCTCTGCTCCCCATTTTTTAATTGGATTACTTCGTTTGCTGCTTTTCAGCTTCATTAGTTCTTTGTATATACTCGATATTAGTCCTCTGTCTGATAAAGGGTTAGTGAAGATTCTTTCCCAATCTGTAGGCAGGCATTTTGTTTTGATGACAGTGTCCTTTGCTTTACAGAAGCTTTTCAGTTTCATGAGGTCCCATTTATTGATTGTTGGTCTTAGAGCCTGTGCTGTTGGTGTTCTGTTCAGGAAGTTGTCTCCTGTGCCAATAAGTTCTAGGCTGTTCCCCACTTTTTCTTCTAACAGATTTAGAGTATCTGGTTTTATGTTGAGGTCTTTGATTCACTTGGATTTTAGTTTTGTGAAGGGTGATAAATATAGATCTATTTTCATTTTTCTGCATATGGATATCCAGTTGGACAAGCACCATTTGTTGAAGATGCTGTCTTTTTTCCATTGAATGGTTTTGGCTTTTTTGTCAAAAATCGAGTATTCATAAGTGTGTGGGTTTATTTCTGGGTCTTCTATGCGGTTCCATTGATCCTCCTTTCTGTTTTTATGCCAATACCATGTAGTTTTTATTACTATTGCTCTGTAGTACAACTTGAGATCGGGGATAGAGATACCTCCAGATGATCCATTGTTGTACAGGATTATTTTGGAGATTCTGGGTTTTTTCTTTCTCCATATGAAGCTGAGAATCTTTTTTTCAAGGTCTGTAAAGAATTGAATTGGTATTTTGATGGGAATTGCATTGAATCTGCAGATTGCTTTTGGCAGGATGGCCATTTTCACAATGTTAATCCTACCAATCCATGAGCACGGGAGATCTTTCCATCTTCTGAGATCTTCTTCAATTTCTTTCTTCAGAGACTTGAAGTTTTTCTCAAACAGGTCTTTCACTAGCTTGGTTAGTGTCACTCCAAGGTACTTTATGTTATTAATGGCTATTGTGAAGGGTGTTGTTTCACTAATTCCTTTCTCGGCCCTTTTGTCTTTGGTATACAGGAGGGCTTCTGATTTTTTTGAGTTGATTTTGTATCCTGCCACTTTGCTGAAGGTGTTTATCAGCTGGAGGAGTTCTCTGGTTGAATTTTTGGGGTCACTCATATATACTATCATATCATTTGCAAATAGTGACACTTTGATCTCTTCCTTTCCGATTTGTATCCCCTTGATCTCCTTTAGTTGTCTTATTGCTCTGGCTAGGACTTCAAGTACTATGTTGAAGAGGTAGGGAGAGAGTGGGCAGCCTTGTCTTGTCCCTGATTTCAGTGGGATTGATTTAAGTTTCTCTCCATTGAGTTTGATGTTGGCTATAGGCTTGCTGTATATTGCCTTTACTATGTTTAGATATGTGCCTTGTATTCCTGATCTCTCCAAGACTTTAAACATGAATGGGTGTTGGACTTTGTCAAATGCTTTTTCAGCATCTAAGGAGATGACCATGTGGTTTTTCTCCTTCAGTTTGTTTATGTGGTGGATTACATTGATGGATTTCTGTATGTTGAACCACCCATGCATGCCTGGGATGAAGCCTACTTGGTCGTGGTGGATGATATCTTTGATGTGTTCTTGGATTCGGTTTGCAAGTATTTTATTGACTATTTTTGCGTCAATGTTCATAAGAGAGATAGGTGTGAAGTTCTCTTTTTTTGTTGGGTCTTTGTGTGGTTTAGGTATCAGGGTGACTGTTGCTTCATAGAATGAGTTTGGTAAGGTACCTTCTGTTTCTGTTTTGTGGAATAGTTTGAGGAGAACTGGTGTGAGCACTTCTTTGAAGGTCTGGTAGAATTCCGCTGAAACCATCTGGCCCAGGGCTTTTTTTGGAGGGGAGACTGTGAATGACTGCTTCAATTTCCTTGGGGGATAAAGAGCTGTTCAGTCTTTCTCCCTGATCTTGACTTAATGTTGGAAGATGGAATCTATCAAGAAAATTGTCCATTTCATTTAGATTTTCAAATTTTGTGGCATATAGGCTTTTGTAGTATGACGTAATGATTGTTTGAATTTCCTCTGTGTCTATAGTTATGTCACCCTTTTCATCTCTGATTTTGTTGATTTGGATAGATTCTCTCTGCTTTTTAGTTAGTTTGGCTAAGGGTTTGTCTATCTTGTTGATTTTCTCAAAGAACCAGCTTTTTGTTTCATTGATTCTTTGAATAGTTTTATTTGTTTCTAATTGATTGATTTCAGCCCTGAGTTTGATTATTTCCAGCCTTCTGCTCCTTTTGGGTGTATCTGCTTCTTTTTTTTCTAGGATTTTCAGTTGGGCCAATAAGTTGCTTGTGTGAGATGTCACAAATTTCTTCTTGAAGGCACTTAGTACTATAAATTTTCTCCTGAGCACTGCTTTCAATGTGTCCCATTAATTTGGGTATGTTGTGCCTTCATTTTCATTGAATTCTATGAAGTCTTTAATTTCTTTCTTTATTTCTTCCTTAACCCAGCTTTCGTTGAGTAACAAGTTGTTCAGTTTCCATGTGCATGTAGGCTGTTTGTTATTTCTGTTGTTGTTGAGGTCCAGCTTAAGTCCATGGTGGTCAGGTAGAATACAAGGGATTATTTTAATCTTTTTGTATCTGTTGAAGCTTGCTTTATGACAAACTATATGGTCTATTTTGGAGAAAGTTCCATGTGGTGCTGAAAAGAAGGTATACTCTTTTTGAGTTTGGATAAAAAGATCTGTAGATGTCTATTAGGTCCATTTGATTTAGGGTCTCTGTAAGTGTTATTTCCCTGTTTGTTTTCTGTCTAGTTGATCTGTCCCTTGGTGAGAGTGGAGTGTTGAAGTCTCCCACTATTAGGGTTTTAAGATCAATGTGTGATTTAAGCTTTAATATTGTTTCATTACGAATGTAGGTGCTCTTGTATTTGGGGCATAGATATTCAAAATTGTGATGTCCTCTTGTTGGATTTTTCCTTTGATGAGAATATAGTGGCTGTCCTTATCTTTTTTTATTTTCTTGGGTTGAAATTCTATTTTATTAGATATTAGGATGGCTACTCCCGCTTGTTTTCTGGAACCATTTGCTTGAAAGACATTTTTCCAGCCCTTTACTCTGATGTAGTGTTTATCTTTGTTGCATAGGTGTGTTTCTTGGATGCAACAGAATGATGGATCCTGTTTCTGCAACCATTCTGTTAGTCTGTGTCTTTTAATTGGGGAGTTGAGTCCGTTGATGTTGATAGAAACTAGTGACCAACAATTGTTACTTACTTTAGATGTGGTGTTGGTGGTGTCACTGAGTTTCATTGCTTGTCTTCTTTTGGTTTTTTTTGTTGTGTAGTTATCTATTTCGTCTGTTTCCTTCGATGTAGTTGTTTTCTTTGGTTTGGAGTTTCCCTTCTAGTAACTTCTGTAGAGCTGGGTTACTATGTAGATATTGTTTAAATTTGGTTTTGTCTTGGAATATCTTGAATTCTCCGTCTACGTTTATTCAAAGTTTTGCTGGGTATAGTAGTCTGGGTTGGAATCTGTGGTCCCTTAAGGACTGTATGATTTCTGTCCAGGCCCTTCTGGCTTTCATAGTTTCTGTTGAGAAATCTGGTGTGATTCTGATAGGTATACCTTCATATGTTACCTGGCCTTTTTCCCTTGCTGCTTTTAGAATTTTTTCTTTGTTTTGTAGGTTCAGTGTTTTGACTATGATGTGACGTGAAGAATTTCTTTTCTGGTCTAGTCTACTTGGTGTTCTGTAGGCTTCTTGTATGTTTATGGCCGTCTCCTTTAAGTTGGGAAAGTTTTCTTCTATAATTTTCTTGAAAATATTTTCCGAACTTTTGAGCCTGATGTCTTCTTTTTCTTCTACTCCTATTATTCTTAGGTTTTGTCTTTTCATGGTGTCCTTTATTTCTTTGATGTTTTGTGTTTGGAACTTTTCTGATTTTATTTTTTCTTTGAGAGACGTGTCAATTTCCGCAAGTGTATCTTCGGCTCCTGAGATTCTTTCTTCCATCTCTTGTATTCTGTTGGTGATGCTTACCTTTGTAGTGCCTGATCTTTTCTCTATGTTCTCCAGCTCCTGGTTTTTCTCTTTTTGTGTTTTCTTTATTGATTCTAATTCTGTTTTCATGTCTTGCACCATTTCCTTCATCTGTTTGAATGTGTACTCCTGCTTTTCAATGATAGCTTCTATTTTTTTGTCTGTTTCCTCTCTATGTATCACTAATTGTGCCTCTACTTCTTTGGGTATAATTGCCTGTATTTCTATGAGAGCTTTGTTTATTTCTTCTTTATTTGCCTTCATTTGTGTGGACATTTCTCTGAGAGCTTTGTGCATTTCTTCTCTGTTTGCCTCAATTTTCATGGTCATTTCTCTGAGAGCTCGATTTGTTTCCTCTTGGTTCGTCTCAATTTCTTTGGCTATTTCTCTGAGGGCTTTGTTCATTTCATCTTTATGGGCCTCTAATAGCTGGAGAAACATAGTTTTGAGGTCGTTTTCTTGTATATCTAGTGAATTGAAGTGTCCATTGTTTTGTGGGGTTACTGATGAGGTCATTATGTCCTGATTTTTGTTGGGAATGTTCTTACGTCTGCCTCTAGCCATCTGGTTATTTATAATCCTCACTGGTTGTTCCTTGAGATTGTAGTTTGGGCTATGATCCTCTCTTTCTGTTTTCTGGACTGTTTTTTTCAGGAAGATGAGAGAGGTTCACTGCTTTGGGAGTGTGCACTGTGTTTTCAGTTTTGCCTAAGTAAGGAATGTGAAGCTGGTGCTATTTGTGTGCGCTTTTAGCGGGTGCAGTGTGCATGGGCGGATTCTCTGACTATTGCAGTGGCCTGCAAGCCACTATTACGCAGTTCTGACTGAGATCCAGGGATTGTTTGCCTAGATTACCCTGGTAGACCCGCAAGGCAGAGGCTTCAATGTTGGAGTCGCTATCCCAAGAATCCCTATGATGCCCACACTAGGGGTGTGGGTGGCAGGGATCTCATCTGGTTGCTTCTGTGGAGAGGCCCTGGGTCTGGGGCAATCTCTCCCTAGAAGGCTCACTCACTCTCTTGCAGGACCAGTTGGAATGCAGAGGGGTTCCCCTTGCTCACTACTCTCTGTTTTGGTCCTGCTGCAGAAGTGCACGGGTAGGCTAACAGTCAGCTCTGTGACACTGTGGCCGCAGGACTCGGTGTCCACCTTCCCTGTGTGCTGCCTCTTTGTCCTTTCCCTCTGCCAGAAGGGGTTATGTTGACTGGTCCCTGGGTGGCGCGGGAAAGAGTTAGGATGAGTGTACTCAATCCCAGATCCCGGGCCCAGATCTCTCTGCCAGACGCAGCCTAGCGGTAGAATCTGTGTTTGCTGATCCCAAGAGAGTACCGGGTAGGGTTGAGTGTCCTCAGATCCAAAGCTTGGGTTTCTCTGCTAGGGGTGGCTGGGTGAGCTGGAGAGAGGGTGCTGTGTCCTTGGCAGGCTGCCTCTCTGTCCTTTCCCTCTGACCTTCCCCTCTGCTAGGGCAAGCTTATGGAGGTGCTCTCAGGGGAATACCAGCAGGGGTTGGTTGGGGCTTCTCAGTTGGATCCTGAGCCCTGAGCAGGCGTTTCTCTGCCAGGGGTCGGGGTCGGGGCGCCGGTGATAGAACTTGCTGTGCTAGACCTTATTGCGCTGGACCCAGGAGAATCTCAGGACATGTAGAATGACCACATTCCCAGATCCCGAGCTGAAGTTTGTTTGCTAGGAGCAGCTGGTGGCACTGGAGTTCCGGCACTGTGAAGGCGCTTTGCGCCTCTTTATCCTTCTGCTCTGCTGTGGCAGGGTTATGGCGGCATTTGGGGGAGTGCCCGAAAGGATTGGGTTTTCTCAGCCCCGATCTCGGGTTGGGGTACAGACAATGTGGTCTGTGGCAGATTCTGCTGGACGCCTCCTGCCTCCTCCCAAGAGGGAGTAGGGATTTTGAGCTGGGCACGCAGCTGCAATCTGTGTGTGGCAGGAGCTCAATTGTGATGGCAGCAGGTACCTGTGGTTGGAGAGACCTTCCAGGGAAAGACTGGGTGACCCGTGAGCATTCTGGCAACTTTGCTTCCCCGTGGAGTTTTGTTGCGACTGGGACTCTCAGCCTCAGGCACCCTTGTGCCCACCCATCAGCCTAGGGAAGTGATCGGGACAAGCAGGCTTGTGGCACCAGCCGGGATACCCAAAGCCTGCGTTAGCCGGTTTCTCTTCCGAGTTCTGGCTGGGCAGCTGAGAGTGGACCCTACTGATTCCCACGCCGTGGGAGCCTCCCCTCACCTGGGAACACGATAGATTGCTGTTGTTTTACGGCCCAGAGTTCAGTCTCCTGGTCGCTGCACAGAGTGTGTTGTCCCGCTTCTTAGACATGGTGTTCTCCTGGTGCTGCCATCTTGGCCCCCCTCGCGTATACTCTTCTATCAAAATGTACTTTGCCCTACATATCATCAACTTTTAACATCAGTTGTTCAAGTATCAACATGTTGATGTATGTCCTAGACAAACTGTATCAGACATGTTGATTATTAGACACCAATAATGACATTAGAACCATAGTTATTTAATAATTAAATTTAATTAGTTTGATTTCATTCTGCGATTACCTATATTAACTCTAATATACTTTAGATATGGAAGGAGTTTGAGATAAAGTGTGCATACATATTCATATCAGGGGAAACAAATCCTGATGAGTACAATGAATATATAAGGTATAGATAGATTTGATTAGAAAAAGGAATCAGAAACTTCTGGTTTCATAACTACTAAGTCAATTCTTATTGTTTGAACACTTTCTTCATTCACAAACTATTACTTGCCATGCTTCTTTTATTATATTAATCATATAGAAAATATAAAGACCTATGCAAATGTTATTTATGATAGTGAAGTCAATTAATTTTATATAGGAGGAGGCAGATGTGTATATCATTTTATTAATAGCATTCAGTCCATTGATTTATTTTCTGATCATCAAAAATCAGAGGGCAGATTATTATGAAAAGTGTTGCTGACTCTTTTTGCATTTTGTTTTTTAATTTTTAAAACACTTTTCTTTACCCAGGGTGTGGAAAATACTGTTTTCAAACATGACAAATTGAAGGGTCCAACTAAATCTTTCTTCAAAGAAATATTTTCACTCTCAACAAATTCTAACGAGCTGTGCTTGGGTTAGATGCTGGGGAAAATATTGCACAGCAACTGGTTGGTTCAAAAATGAATCGTTTCAACAGATGCGACTCATAACGATGCAGGCGACATTTACCTGATAAAGTATGCTTATTGGGGTGGTTGGACTAAAAATAAATAAAACTTCCTTTCTAAAATAGTTTTAGAGTGCTCCAAAATGCTTTCTTTGAAATTTACAAGGAAGAAGTTTTTTCACTTAATTGAATATCTTAAATTTTCTATTCCTATAAAGCAATTGCCAAATAGATAGCACCAAGTAAGGCACACTAATTTAGATAAGAGTTGTTTAGGTGTAAGTGAGAAATCTGCAAAGAGGAGTTGCATTGGCAACAAAGTGTCTTTATCGTATATAAAAACAAACACAGCAAGACAGAGAGAAAGAGACACAAAGGCACTAAAAACGGCTTAGTGGATAAGAATAACCCAACCTCTTCCAGAGGTCAGGGGTCAATCCCAGCATCCACACGGTGGTTCATCATGTCTGTGATTTAAGTGACTGGAGATGTGATGTCTTCTAGAGGCCCCAGGCACACACGGTGCACAGATATTCACACAGGCAAAAACATCCATACCTGTAAAATAAAATGTTTTTTAAAAAAGAAGGAAAGACTGAGACCGACGGAGAAAAATAAACAATATGTTTAACAATATCCATTGATTTATAAAGGTGTTATCTAGAGTTAAAAATTCACTAGCAAATAATGCAGAAAGGGAATTACCTTAAAACAAACAAAAAACTCATAACCTAGCTTTGGGGAAATATAACTAATGTAATTTTAATACTGTCAGAAATGTATTTTCTAGGTTATCCAATTTCTTACATTGCACAAGTCTTAGTGTAGTTAGTTTTTACAAATCCCTTAGCTGTCTAAGACCTTAAAGTATGCATCAACAAAAGAAACAGAAACTTTGTAGGGGCAGAACTCTTCTTTTGTGGCCTTGTGTGTCTTATCCTCACAACAGAGCATGTATTATTTTCCATTCTTAGGGTATCTGTGACCTTATCAAATCTCCAAACTTTTTGACACATGATTAGGCATAAATATTAGGAATCTTTGCCAGGTGCCCTGTTGAACCTCTGTCTAACATGACACACATCCTTTATCAAGTCCAAGGCTTGAGGCTCTCTCAGATTGAATGACAGCTGCTTCTGATTCTAGCTCTGCAGTATGTAACAAGAAAGCATCATCAACAAACAAACAGACAAACAAACAAACAAAACGAATACTAGTGTGATTCAAAAGATTTTTTATCTGTGCCCCTATGTGTCCATTGGAGTTAACGGTACCAGAGGTAATGTACTGCTCACCTCACCTCATGTTTTAGGTCTTCTTACTGGACACTGTTCACAAGGAGAAATCACGTGCACACCTATTTACCCTGTTTATTGTAGAAAGGGCCTCAGGAAAGGACCACAAAAACCAAGGATCACTTGTAAGCAAATCTATCAAAATACAATAAAGAGGTCAAGTACATCATGAGCCTTGACTCAAAGTGTCTCATTTGTGCTACAGTTGAGAGACTTGGCAAAGCACTTACCCTGAATATATTTTTCCTCCTCAGGGGTTATGGTATGTACTGTGCTATTTCAGGTTGTTCAATGTAAATGCAGAAACAGAGAATTGTACATAGGTCCCCACACTCCCAGCACATTTTTATATCATTTCTGAAGCAAGCATGAAAGATTAAATGATAAAGATAAACACAAGTTTGATTTTCCTAAAACCATTTAATGGGGTTGTGAGAACTAAGTTAGATGAGACTTTTTGATGGAACATTAATGAATTGCCTTCACTATGCAAGAACCACCCATGCCATAAAGCTATTTTTAATTTTATTTTCTTTTATACAATTTTTTCATTTTATATCCTGATTGCAGCCCCCTCCTTCATCTCCTCTTGGTCCCCTCCCTTCCTGCTTTCTCCTCCATATCCCTTTCCCCTAATCCACTGAAAGGATTCTCCTTCCCTGCTATCTGACCCTAGCTTATCAAGTCTCATCAGGACTGCCTGCATCCTCTTCTTCTGTGTTGTGGAAAGGGTGCACCTCCAGGGGAAAGTGATCAAAGATGAGGCAACCAAGATCATGTCAGAGACAGACCTTGCTCCACGTATTTGGGAACCACATAGAAACTGACCTGCCTATGGGCTCCTTCTGAACAGGGGATCTAGGTCTTCTCCATGCATGGCCCTTGGTTGGTTCATCAGTCTCTGCAGGACCTCTGGGCCCAGATTTTTTGACTTTGTTGGTCTCTTTATGGAACTCCCCTCTGGGTCCTTCTGTCCTCCCCTTCATCCATATGATTCCCTGAACTCTGCCTGAAATTTTGCTGTGAGTCTCTGCATCTACTTTGATCCCGTGTTAGGTTGATACTTTCAAAGGACATCTATGATAGGCTTCTATCCTGTTCCCTCTCTTCCACTGCTTCTGGTGTCTATCTGAATGATAGCTAAGCATCCTCCCTACAGTCCTCCTAGATGTTTTGCTTCCTTATGTCTATAGGTATTAGTATGGTTATCCTATATAATATGGTTAATAGCCATTTATGAGTGAGGATATACCATGCATATCTTTTCTAGTTCCATGATCTTTTCTAGTTCCATCACATGCCTGAAAATTTCATCATTTCCTTGTTTTTAAAGGCTGCTTTTAGTATTCCACTGTGTAATTATGCCACAATTTCAGTATCCAATCTTCCTTTGAGAAACATCTAGGTTGTTTCCAGATTCTGGCTATTACAAAGAAAGTTGTTATGAACATAGCTGAGCAAATGTCCTTGTTAAATGGTGGAGAATCTTTCTGGTATATGCCCAAGAGTGGTATAGCTGGGTCTTGAGGAAGCAATTTTACCATTTTTTTTGAGAAATTCCCAGATTGATTTGCAAACTGTTCGTACATATTTTCATTTCCACCAGCAATGGAGGAGGGCTGTCCTTTTTCCACATCCTCTCCAGCATGTGTTGTCACTTGAGTTTTTGTTCTGAGCCATTCTAATGGGTGTAAGATGGAATCTGAGTTATTTTGACTTGCATTTTCCTAATGACTAAGGATGTAGAGCATTTATTTAAGTGTTTCTCCACCATTTGATATTCCTTTGTTGAGAAATTATCTGTTTAGTTTTGTGCCCAAATTTTAAATTGGATTATTTGGTTTGTTGGTGTTTAATTTCTTGAGTTATTTTATATTCTGGATATTAGCCCTCTATCAGATAGATGTTGAGATCTTTGATCCCCTTGGTCATTAATTCTGTGCAAGGTGATAGATATGGGTCTATTTGCATTTTTCTACATATGGACATCCAGTTAGATCAGCACCATTTGTTGAAGATGCTGACTTTTCTCCATTGTATGATTTTGGATTCTTTGTCGAAATAAGGTATCCGTGGATGTGTAGGTTTATTTCTGGGTCTTCATTTCGAATCCAATGATCCACTAGTCTGTTTCTATTCCACTACTATGCTATGTTTAGTACTGTTGCTTTATAGTACAGCTTGAAATCAGGGCTAAAGATACCTTCAGAAAATCTTTTATTGTACAGGATTGTTCTTGGTTTATTGTTTTTCCACATGAAGTGGAGAATTGCTCTTTCAAAGTCTATAAAAAATTATGTGCTATCTTGATAAAAATTGCATTAAATCTGTAGATTACTTTTGGTAAGATAGCCATTTTACTATGTTGGTCCTACTGAGCCATGAGCATGGAAGACATTTGGTCTTCTGATATCTTCTTTAATTTCTTTCCTCAGAGACTTGAAGTTTGTTTTTTTTTTTTTTTCATACAAGTCTTTCACTTACTTGGTTAGAGTTTCACCAAGATAATTTATGATTTTTGTGCCTATTGTGAAGGGTGTTGTTTCACTAATTTCTTTCTCTGCCCTTTTGTCTTTGGTATACAGGAGGGCTACTGAGTTTTTGAGTTAATTTTGTATCCAGATTTTTGCTGAAGGTGTTTATCAGTTGAAGGAGTTCCCTGGTAGAATTTGGCGGGTTACTAATGTATATTAATATATACTATCATATCATCTGCAAATAGTTAACTTTGACTTCTTCACAATTTGTTTCCCCTTTGATCTCCTTTAGTTGTCTCATTGATCTAGCTAAGAATTCAGGTACTATGTTGAAGAGACAATGAGAAAATGGGCAGCCTTGCCTTGTACATGATTTCAGTGGGATTGATTTAAGTTTCTCTCCCTTTAGTTTGATGTTGGCTATAGGCTTGCTGTACATTGCATTTATTATGTTTAGGTGTGTGCCTTGTATCCATGATCTCTCCAAAACTTTAAACATGAATAGGTGTTGGATTTTATCAAGTGCTTTTTTGGCATCTAAGATGATGATCACATTTTTTTCTTTAAGTTTGTTTATATGGTGGATTACATAGATGTGTTTCCATATATTGAACTACCCCTGTATGCCTGGTATGAAGCCAGCTTGGTCATAAGTGGATGATATCTTTGATGTGTTCTTGCATTTTGTTTGCAAGTATTTCATTAAGGATTTTTGCCTCAAAGTTCAGAAGGGAAATTTGTCTAAAATTCTCTTTCTTTGTTGGATCTTCATGAGGTTTAAGTATCAAGGTGACTGTGGCCTCACAGAATGAGTTTGGTAATATTTCTTCTGTTTTCTATTTTATGGAATATTCTGAAGAGTATTGGTATTAACTTTTCTTTGAAGCTCTGCTATAAATCATATGGCCCTGGGCTTTTATTTTTATTTTTCCTGGATGGAGATTTTGATGAGAGCATCTATTTTTTAGGTGATATAGGACTATTTCATTTATTTACATGACCTTGATTCAAGTTTGGTAAATGGAATCCACAAAGAAAATTGTTCATTTTATTTATATTTTCAAATTATGTTGTTTATAGGCTTTTGAAGTATGATCTAACAGTTCTTTGGATTTCCTCAGTATCTTTTATTATGTCCCCCTTTTCATTTCCAGTTTCATTTATCTGAATAATGTCTCTCTGACTTTTTGTTACTTTGGCTAATGGTTTATCTCTTGTTGATTTTCTCAAAGAACCACATCTTGGTTTTATTGATTCTTTGTGTTCTTTGTTTCTATATTGATATCAGCCTTGAGTTTGATTGTTTATACTCTTTTATTTCTCTTGGGTGTGTCTGTTTTTTTTCTAGGGCTTTCTGATGTGCAGTTAAGTTGGTCATATGAAATTTTTGGATTTCTTCATGAAGGCACTTAATGCTATGTACTTTCCCCTTAGCTCTGCTTTCATTATGTCCAGTAAGTTTGGCTATGTTGTGCCTTCATTTTCATTCAATTCTAGGAAGTCTTTTATTCTTTTCCTTATTTCTTCCCTGACCCCGCTACATTGTGTAGACAGTTGTTCAGTTTCCAAGGGTGTGTAGGCTTTTGTTATTTCTGTTATTGTTAAGGTCCAGCTTTAGTCCATTGTGGTCTGATATGATACAATGGATTATTTCAGTCTTCTTGTATCTTTTTGACCAACAATATGGTAATTTTGGAGAAGGTTCCATGAGATGCTGAGAAGAAAGTATATTCTTTTGTGTTTGGGTAAAAATTATGTAGATGTTTGTTAATTCCACTTGATTAATGACATCTGTTAGTGTCATTGTTTCTCTGTTTAATTTCTATTTTATTGACCTGTCCTTTGGTGAGACTGGCATATTTAAGTCTTCCACCATTAGTGTGTGGGGATGTACTTGTGGTTTAAGCTTTATTAAAGTTTCTTTTACAGATGTGTGTGCCCTTGTATTTGGGGACATATGTGTTCTGAATTAAGATATCTTCTTGGTGGAGTTTTCCTTTGATGAATATGAAGTGTTCTTCTTCATCTCTTTTCTTTAAGTTTAGTTGAAAGTCTAGTTTATTGGATATTAGAAGGGCTATTCCTGATTGCTTCTTGGGTCCATTTGCTTAGAAAACCCTCTTTCAGCTCTTTACCCTCAGGTAATGTCTAACTTTGTGTCTGTGGTATGTTTGTTATATGCAGCAGAGTATTGGGTCCTGTTTGTGTATCCATTCTGTTAGTCTGTGTCATTTTATTGGCGAGTTGAGTCCATTGATGTTGAGAAAGATTGATGACCAGGGACTGTTAGTTCCTTCTTATTTGATATTGGTTTTGGTAGTGTGTTTATGTGCTTGTCTACTTTTAGTTTCGCTCTAATGAAGTTATTTATTTCCTTTCCTTTCCTGGGTGTATTTTACCTTCCTGGGTTGTATTTGTTCCTTCTAGTATCTTCTGTAGGGCTGGATTTGTGGATAGGTATTGTTTAAATTTGTTTTTGTCATAGAATATCTTGTTTTCTCTATCTATGATGATTGAAAGTTTTGCTGGACATAGTAGTCTTAGAGTCTGTGTGAGATCTGTCCAGGCCCTTCTGGCTTTCATAGTCTCAGGTGTCAGTTATGTTTCTGATGGATTTGTCATTATATGTTATTGGCCTTTTTCCCTTGCCACTTTTAGTATTTTTTCTTTGTTCTGTATAAATAATGATTTCATTATTATGTGGTGGGAGGATTTTCTTTTCTGGTATAGTCTATTAGTTGTTCTGTAGGCCTCTTGTATGCTTATAGGCATCTCTTTCTTTAAATTAAGTAAATTTTCTTATATGATTTTGTTGTAAATAATTTCTGGGCCTTGGAGACAGGAATCTTTTTTCCTCTCTTCCTATTATTCTTAGGTTTCATCTTTTCATGTTTCCCTTAATTTGTGCCACGAAATTTTTGGTTTAACATACTTTTTTTGGATATATCATTTTCTTCCATTGTGTCTTCTATACCTTAGATTCTTTTTTCCATCTCTTGTATTCTCCTGAAGATACTATAATTCTTTTTTTCTTCCCTGAGTTCTCCTTTTCCAGGATTTCTTCAATTTGTTTTTTCTCTAATGTTTCCATTTGCTTTTATTTTCCTGCCTTTCATTCAATTCATACACCTGTTTGTTTGAACTATCCTCTATTTCTTTCATTTCCTTCACTGATTTAATTATTTCCTCTCTAAGGGATGCAATATGTTTTACTGTATCTCCCTGTATTTCTTTATGTATTTTATTCATTTCCTCTGTTATCATCTGCATAAGCATAGACTGAAGGTCATTTTCTTGCATTTCACTTTTGTTAGGGTATCCAGGACTGCTTGCCCTTGTATAACTGGTTTTGGAGATGCCATATTGATTTGGCTTTGGTTGATTGTGTTTTTACTTTGTCCTTAACCTATCTGGCTGTCACAGGTGTTGGCTGGTAGTTTCTGGTCCCTGCTGGATTCCTGGAAGGTTGAAGTGGTACAGGAAATCCCCTGGGGAGAAAGCTTGTTGTTCCTGTGGAGCCCTCCTCATATTTGTGTGTAAGATCTCTGAATGGCAGGTGGGTCTCGGGGAATTGCCGAAGCTCTCCTCAAGTGTATGATCCTGTGGGCTAAATAGACTTCTCAGGAGCCCAGATGCTCTCCTCTCACCAGAGAAGTCTGAGAGACAGCTGCCCCACCACTTGCTTTTTTGCTCTGAAGTTAATGGGCTGCAGCCCCTCAGACATTGTGCTCAGACACTGTGTTTGCTGGAAGCAGCCCTCTTGAAGAACCAGCAAGCCCAGAGGTTTGTTTGATGGGTCTCCTTAAGGAGACATTGTGAGCTTTGGAGCAGTATCTGAGCCTATTCCTCTGGTTTCCAGGCATCCATATCCCTAATTTTGGAGCTCTGTGACCCAATACCCAGAAGTTATTCACTGGATGGTGAGCACAATGCACAGGGATATGGCTAGAGGCAAATCACAGGCATGTGGCTAGAGGCAGAAGACCCCCACAGCCTTTGGGTACCCAGGAAACTTTCCAGGGATTAGCTGGGTGCCCTGAGGTCAGACCTAATTGTGTCTCTCTCCAGGGAGCTTTCTGTCAACTGGTAGACCCAGTCTTGGGTCTGTGTGAGCCCACAGTTCAGATTGAGAAGATGAGCACAGTGCACAGGCATATGGCTAGGCACCGGATATAGAGTACCTACAGGAACCGGGGAATATTTCTGAGGATTAGAAGAGTGATCTGAGGTCAGACCCAATAGTTTCCCTCACCGTGGGCTTTCCTCTCACCTGGGAACACAGTTCCTGGTGTTTGTGGGCCCACATTTCGGTCTGTTGGTGGATGTGCAGTCACTCTTCCCCTAGTGATGAGATAATGTGGTCCCATCCACCAATCAATCAGCATAAATCTCTTGATGAGTATGGACTTTTCATGTGAATCTAGGAACTTCTTACTCCAAAAGTGTAATGAGTAGATACTTTTAATCTTTGGAAATGTTTTTTTGTTTATTTGTTTGTTTGTTTGGTTGGTTTTTTTGCCATTTATATAGTGGAAAGACTCTTACATCTACAACTCTGTGACAACTGGTATTGACTCCCACAGAACAGTGAATTGTGGGACTTGAAATATCTCATGTTAGAACCTTTTCTTGAAAGTAGACTATGTTTCTTTGTAATCCTGCAGTTGGTTTCTATCAAGATACCTGTATAAAGAATATAAAAATTCTGGTAATCAAGCGGTCATTTAATTTTTTTTTCAGTGAGGATTGGGACTTGGCAATCACTTCCTTCAGAATCCTTTTCCCAGATTACACCCAGGAATTTTAATTATCAAGTTCTTAAATTTTGTTATGCCATACATGATTTGTAAAAGAGCACTTAGTCCTTGCTCCACAGTTAATTTGTGTAGCTCCTGTAGGACACTAATGTTATCATATTAGCAAGGTGGTACTCATTTCATGTCATGATTGATATACTGATGGAAGATAGCCAAATAGCATGGGGCCTTGTCAAAGGATATTATAGGTACATCATGCTTATTTTCACATGAAGAAAAACAGATTTTGGTCATCTGGGATGAGAGGAATGCTTGAAAAGGCTATTTGTAATACCAGTAGCTATATGGGATATCCCTTTATCTTGGAAGGTGTCAATTCACTGTTAAGGAAGCCTTGCATCTGCTTATCCTGAAAGTAGACTATCCTGTTACCAATAGTGGGTCTCCAGATACTTGATATTCTGCCCCATCTAGAAGGGATGTGGAATTCAAAAGCCATTTTAAAAGTGAAAATTTAATTCCTTTTGTGAAAAACACAGGAAATAATTTGTTGTCTCTCTCAGGCTGCTTAATATATTTTTGAGAGGCACTAAGTATTGCAGTAACTTTGCTGACATGCAAAAACTCAGAGTAGTTCTTGTTAGGATTTGAGGTTAAGACACAAGGGCACATATAGACAGTAAAGGAAATGGAATCACATACACAATAAGTATGAAGACGACAGCTATGGTGGAAAGGGCTTTAAGAGCTGAAGTGCTTCTGCCAGTCATGTTGCAGTAAAGGCCTAAACTCCAAAACTGTACAGATTTGGGGTTTGACTTTCAGTCACATGAGTGCTGCTATCCTTTCAATGCAATACTCTAGATATGTTACTCTGATCCTTTCAAATATATTGCTTTATTTGCCTCCATATATTATGTCAACATTATCTTTTTATCTCAGTATTAAATAGAGTTGAAAAACAGACATAACCCTTTTTCATTCGCTTGTTGCCTACCAGGTCCTGTAATTTCGATAATTGTACCAGCATATTGTGCTTGATACCACATACACATTTTTCTTCCAGTATGCATGATCAGAATTTCACCCAAAGCCAAATGTGTGGTAAAAGTGCACTAATCTGGATCTTGTAGCCTCTACCTTATATTAAATTTAGCTTTGAATTTACCAAAGGATAAAAAAGAATAAAAAAGTATTAGTAATTCTTTGAGTCATTCAATACAAAAGGAAATTACTCTTCTTAAAAAAGAAAACTTTAGAAAAGTAATTTTTCATATCCTGAGAGGTATAATTATTTAACTCATTAGCAGTAGTCAAACTGACTGTTATATTATTGGTGATTCATACAGAGGAACTAAAATTTGAATATATTTCTAGTACCTGCTTTTATTATACCAACCTCATGACTTGAGAAATGCACAGAACAATAAGTTTGCAACACTAATGGAAGTAATTCCCAATGTAAAAAAGGTAAACTTAAAAGACTCTCATTAAAGAAGCTCAATTCATCACAGTGGAGGGGGGTCTCAGTGTAGTCTGAGTTCTACAAAAGAGCTAATATTAAAGCCCTCATTAATGTCTCATCTAAGATGATAGGGCTTTGAAAGTTTTGAAACATGTTACTGCCTTTAAAATGTCGTTGATAAAGTGATTGCTTATTTTAAAATGTAATTTGTCTAGTCAAACTCATACTAAAACGTCAAACTTAGGGCAAGTGGGTGGCTTGTCTTCGTGGGTAAAACCTGGCAATTTGACATTGACTTGTAGACTCACAGAAGGAAGGAGAGAACATGCTGAAAGTTGTCCTTTGATCTTCTCCAGTGTTCCATGGAATTCGTGTGGGTATGCACATTCTGAGTATGTCTATTTGTTGGTCTGTCTCAGTCTCTGTCTATCTCTCTGTTTCTATGTGTCTGCCTCTCATATGCACAACTACAATTTTAATAACTGCTGTATTTTCCTCCATTGTTTTCTAATAAAAGCATAGAGTAAATGTATATTAAACTAAACATTCATGTTTATGCACAACACACAGAAAATAGTAATTGTGTGTTTATTTCCACTTAATTGTCAAGGATTATTGTTTGTTTATCTTTATGCTAGACCTCTCTTGACAGAAAGGTCAATTCCACCAAGACATAACTCTACATAAAATTACATTTATGTCAGAAAATTTTATTGTCTCTAAGATGCAAAATTTCCAAATTGTATGCTTTCTGACATTTTCATGTTTCTTGTACCCATCATTGTCTTATCATTCTAGAAGGCTATGAAAGAATTATAACAACATCTGCTTTCATATCAATTATCCTCCTTCCATACCCTCAACTGATGGGAACACTGTGCAACATTTTATCTTACAAGACCATTTTGAATAATTATTTAATTAATTTATTCTTTCTTATTGATTCATAAAATAATGGCAATTTATGTTATCGATGCTGTCTTAGATATCATAATTTTCATCATAAATAAATGCAAATTACTGCATTGAACTTATGTATAAATATATTTTTCCTCTAAAATATTCACTGAATGTTGTTCTGTGCTCAGTATTTTGATTTCTTCTTTGCCCTTTCAGTCTTCAGTTTATTATCTGTCTGGCTTCAGATTATACCTTGAATAAAACATTTTGAAAATCATTCTTTTTAGGGTATAGATAGTCAGGTCAGGTCAATAGATGGCAGGAAAGAGGAGGTCATACAGAGTAGGGTAAACAAAACCAAGAAAAAAATGTTGCATGGCCTCGCTTCTCTGTGTTTCTTAACTCCTGTCTTTCTATGTAAGTATATAACTGCAGACACAAGAAAAGTAAACAGAAACTGTGGGGCGGAGGATAGAAATGGAAATACACACCACTTGAAGGGGAAAATAAGAAAAATGTGAGGATGTTAGTTAGGATGGGGAAGAAGTAAATGCAGAAGAATTAGGTGGGTGTGTTAAAATAACAATAAGAGTACCTGAAAATTTTATAAGGAATTATATTAATTCAGTATTCATAAATCTATGTATACATATACATATATATTTTAAATGAAATATTTTCATATTGGCTGATAATGTGTTGAAAGACAAGGAAAAAAAGGCAGTACGTAAAAGAAAAGTGGAAACTATAGAGGCATAGTGGAAACTATAAAGAAAGGTAGGAGAGATGTGGGTATTTTGGCTAAAGTTAGAATGAAAAGAGAATAATACTCGTATGTGTTGTAGGAGGTGATTAATATTTACTATAGATATAGATTCTAATAATTCTGCTGTTAGTCCTAAACAGCTGTATAAACAAATCACCACACAGAGGCTGGGTTTATTTAGTTAACCTAGAACACAATGTTGGGCAATATTTACTCCATCCTAAACTTTCAAGCCCTCATAGTTTCCTAACATTTAGGTTTCCCACATTATACTTGCTTTTTGTGAAATATTAGGTCCAGGCCATCTCTCCACATAGTTCCAAGATCTCCTCCAGCTCTCTCGCCAAGCTCTCCTCTTGCCCCTTCTCCTCCCACTCATTCCCTGCCCTCTAGCTCTTTCTCTCTTTCCTGTCCTCTGGCTCCTCCTCCCAGCTCAACGTTGTGTCTAGTTGCTTTATTTTGGCCTGTTTACATACAGTTGAGACAGGATGCTTAGAATAAGTATCACAATGCAATATCCGGATTGAAACCAGAGAGAGGATGGGGGGAGGAAGAAATCAGCATTTGAAGGAACAAGGGTAAGGTGCATACATTTCAAAAGAACATTATACCAACATTTTCCCCTTTAAGTCCAATAAAAGGCTCCTTTCCTTTCAATACAATAATTATGAAAACTGTTAGGTAAAATCTACATGTGCAATGTCCAGTCCATATATATTTAGCAATTTAGGATAAAGTTATCTGATTATCCTATCTGTCTTGACAAGTTAAATGTTCTATACCTAAATTAACTTTCGTCCTTATTGGTAGTACCTATATGAAAGGATTTCTTAACTTCTAAACAACTCAAGCTTAATTGTGGCACAATAACTATTTGGTCTTCAACCCCATCAGAGACTTTAGAAGGAATAAAATTACTTGAGTAAACAGGAAGTGCATGTTAGCAGCTTCCAAAAAATAAAAATTTGACAGAGATAGTTTACTGCTTGAACAGTCACCCATAACTCTATAACGTTGGAGCATCAAATATGCAATCAGATAATATTTTTAGACTCTATCTCAGGAGGTTGAGTCACTGAGACTTAGAAAAACATACCACAGAGAAAGACATGGGGGAGGGAGGAAAGAAATGGAGAAGAGAAAGAGGTAGAGAGATTGAGATCAGAGACAAGAGTGGAGGAGGAATATATGGCAAAAAAGTGCAAAGATATGGCATGCTGCTGAGTTTACCTTGTGTATTATATAAAAAGAGGAATAGAAGTGGGGAGAAAGAGTCTATTTTTGTTCTCATTATGACAAGTGACTGTGAAATGAATATTTCTGTTCTTTCTTACCTGTAAACCACACTCTTTACTGCTTTTCACCACTAAGGGTCTCTCCTTGGAGATTCCCAGGGCCACACCTCTGTAAAGTTCATTTGTGAAATAGTTAATCCTGTACCTGGAGCTGAGGATGATTTAGGTGATCTGAACACAGCACTGTTATTTGGAAATACTGGGTAGATGAATATTTGGCTATGGAAGCTCAAACACCATATGAGTCTGGTGCACAATATCTTGACATATGGTTGGAGCACCAAAGACAACCCCCCCCCCTTCTATAATATCTCTAGTGATGTAACTTCTGTGGGAAAATCCTTTGGTGAAGCATTTAAGAATACTGGAATGAGCACAGGAATCTTTTCTGGGACTGATATTCCAATGGACCATTTATGGAGATAATTTAGAACCCCTGCACAGATGTAGCCCATGGCACCTTAGTGTCCTAGTGGGTTCCCTAGTAATAGGAACAGAGACTGTCTCTGATATGAACTCAGTGGCTGGCTCTTTGATTACTTCCCTCTGATGGGGGAGCAGCCTTGACAGACCACAGAAGAGGACAGTGCAGCCAGTCCTAATAAAATCTGATAGGCTAGGATCAGATGGAAAGTGAGGAGGACCTCCCATATCAGTAGACTGGGGGAGAGAAATAAGTGGAGAAGAGAGATTGGGAGGGGATAAAGGAGGAAGATACAGTTGGGATATAAAGTGAATAAACTGTAATGAATAAAACAATAAATAAATTTAAAAAAGAAAGTCAACTGTGTGACTATGCTGCTGATCAATAGTAGACTATAATACTCTCTTTCTGCCTGTCTGTCTGTCTCTGTCTCTCCCTTTTCTCCCTATATGCTTATAACATTTATTTATATTAATAATATATATAGTAGATATACTCCCTATATATACATATATATTATTACTACATTTATTTAGTTATGTGGTAGATAAGATGGAGAGCTTAGAATTTCACTTGTAGAAATCAGTTCTGTTCCTCAGTTGGACAGAGTGAATGGAATTTTATGTAAGAAGTGGGAAATAGTAAGAGCTGGAGAGGACAGGAACTCCACAAGGAGAGCAACAGAACAAGAAAATTTGAACACAGGGAACTTCCCAGAGACTCATACTCCAACCAAGGACTATCCATGGAGATAACCTAGAACCCTGACAATACAGCCACTTCTGATGAGAACTGATAGACTAAGATCAGAAAGAAGGAGAGGAGGACCTCCCCTATCAGTGGACTTGGGGAGTGGCATGCATGCAGAAAGGGGGGGAAGGGTGGGACTGAGAGGGAAGGAGGGAGGGGCTTATGGGGGGATACAAAATGAATAAAGTGTAATTAATAAAAGTTAAATAAAAAATTAAAAAAAAGAAATCAGTTCTGTTATACCATGTGCTAAATGGGGACCAAACTTAGGCTGCCATTTTTGGCAGCAAGTGCTTTTACACACTGAACCATTCTTCCAACCAAATATTCTCAATATTTTCATTATGAAAACATATCAGAGATGTCCTAGAATCATTACCATTAAAAAAAAGAAGAATCATGATAAGTTACATCTTTTAAACTTTCCCAAGCTATACATTTAGTGAATGTCAGAGCTTGAATATCAGATAGTCATGGACTGGTGATGAATAAAAAATAATATCATTTAACCACAAGGCAAGAATGATTGCTCACAATTGAGCTTATTTCCTATTATACCCTAAGCTGCAAAGGAAGGTTAGAAAAAAAAAAAACCTCAAAAGTGAGAAGTGACAAGGTTGGGGCAATGAGTCATACCCTCTGTCTGTAGTTGGAAAATGCCTAGAGTTAGAGCCACTCTCTACTTCTAATAATTTTTCTATGGAATAAAATTTTACAACACATAAAAGAAAGAAAGTGTTTAAATTCTCAGAAAATAACTCAGCACCCATGGAAGACAAATAAAAGTAAGTGACCTGAAGTAGATTAAAGTATGTGAACTAATGGATAAACAGGACAGTACAGTACTACAGCGGAGAGGATGACAGTAGGCTATACCTGGCAGTATGGTGGGACAATGCACAGCTTAGGAAGTCCCTTGATCTTTATATGGGTGTCAGATGAATTTCCACATGAGAAGATTCAAAACTAACAGCACTGCTCTGAAACCACTATGGAAAGTCAGCAACTAAGTGCTCAAGGGCTCTGACTTATACATAGAAACACAGGCAATCTGAATAACCTCAAAACTAATACAAAAGAATAAAACATAATGGCAAGATAAGCATAAACAGTGAAATGGTCTTCATTGTGCCTGTCTGGACACTCTGTATATTCCTTCAATAGGTTCAATGGGTCTTTTGAGGTGGCCTGAAATTTGCATTACTAATGTCACTTTTATCAGGAAGGCATAAATATTATGGAAGATATCTCAGTGCAAGCCTAGGTCATCTAAGACATTCTGTCATAATTCACATAGGAAGAATCGTCCTACATGTTTCAAATGAAAGAGAGAAAGACATTGCACTCCTATTTCCATTTTCATCACTGCTTTATATTCACTAATTTGTGGTCCACCTGGCCCATAATAAGACAAATTGAAAGCAGGCTGCCATTTCTCTTATTTTTGCTTATTTTTTGATCAATTACAAGATCTTATGACTTTCTACACTGTGGTGATTTAAGGCATTCTTATAATCTTATATCTAGAGTTGCTTATTTCTTAAATAATAATACATGCTGAAATAATTTCTTAAATTTAGTCGATATGGTTATTTCATATAAATCGGTATTTTAATTAGAAATTAGTCACCATAGCTAGAGCAGTAGCTCAGTTCAGGTCACAGTGTACTTGTTTAATATATATCCCAGGGTTGAATGTCTAGGTAGCTGAAGCTGTTGTTGGTTCAAACTGGTATCCCCAGAAATTGAGTGCAGGCAGAGGGTCATGAATTCAAACTTGAGGTAGCTGGACACATTCTACCCAGTCAGGAAGAAGAGGAAGCAAAATTCAAACTATCATTCTATTTATTATTTTTTTTAATTTAGGAATGAGTTTATGGAAAAGTGAAGCCAAAAAGTAAGGGAATCCTTCTCACCTCAATTAATATAATCTAGGTAATCCCTCAGGGGCAAGTTTAATCTAGATAACTCCTCAGAAACATGAATATTTGGCTCCTAGATAGTTTTACCCACCTTCAAGTTGACAAGCAAAATTAAAACATCACAACTGATGTGGTTTCTTTTTCTTTCAGGCTTGAATCTATTCGTTATTTTCCCAAGATAAACAAATACCCCACATTTGAAACTTAAATAAGGAACTGATTATTTTACTTTATCGATACTTTGAAGCAACAAATCACATTTCAACTGAAGTAAAAAAGCAAAAAGAAAGAAAGAAAGAAAAAAAAGACAGGAAGTTGGGTCAGGCTATCAGATCTGAAGACCCAAGTTTCAAAATCTTCCAAAGCAATACCATTTCACATAGAACCACAGCTAACACATACCTACTTACTTGATATAAACTTGAGTGTGGCATAAAAAGCAAATGTACAAACACATATATAATTCTAACATTCCATGACTATATTTATTTTATTATTAATTTTGTAAATGAGATTTAAAAGGTAGTATAACTTTTGAAAAAAATGTAACTTCAACATTTTGTACAGTGTTCACATACACCCAAAGTATAGATTGGCTAAGCTTTATCTATAACTATGAATATAGACGATTAATTATTGGAAACAGAAAATAATTACCAATTCTCTTAGTGTAACTACTGTATGTTTTCCTTCTCCCTAGTGTCCTCTGAATAAGGAAATAAAGTATCCTAGGTAACAATAAAGAGAAGTACTACTTTAGTCTTGATAATTCAGTATGTTGTCTTTAAGAAAACATATCTCAAAATAAACACCTAAATATTAAAATATTATTGTTATATTGACGATATCCCTATAAGCTAGTTCCAGAAATGAGCAATTAAAAATAATAGATTTTTCTGACTGAATAGAAAGGTACATAATTTTGTAAGTCTCTCTATGTATGTTAAAGTCAAACTATATTGACTAAAATATTAGACTGATATTATTTGTAAATGATGAGCCATTCAAAAATAGGATTTTACTCAACTCTGCTCAATACTACACTGCTACAATAAAATTGTTCTGTGAATAAGCATTTTTCTTGTTGCTTATAATCTTTACATTTAGATTTAAATATTAGTCTACTGGTGTTCTTGTTTACACTGTAGGTTATATCATAATCACTCTAGGCTAAATCAAATTCAGCTTAAATTCATTTTTTTCTCCACTTTAGTTTAATACACTTTTACATAATTTCCAGCAAATAGTAAATCACAGTATTTCAGCCCTCCAAAAACCTCTTCTAACTGTCAATCATGATTGATGAAATGTAAATTAAGCTATCAAGGAGCCAGCAGCATTCTATTTTTTGCTTTTGGGGCTAATATGGAAAGTGTGACAATGGGTAGCAGTCATTTAACAACCAGTGATAGCCATAATGTTGGCATCCAAAAGAAAATTACATTAATGTAAAAGGAAAGCTTCTCACTGCTCTCAGAGACATAATGAGAGTTAATTTTCTTCTGAATTTCCAGAAGCTTATTTCTTAACAACAGAATATTTATATAGACAAATTTCAGATTCCTTGAGTTCAGAATTTGGTACACAGAAGGTTCTTAATAAATCACAAATGAGACAGACTGTGAACCTAGAGGACCTGAGCTAGGAGCAGAACCCAAGTCCTATTATTCACCTTGTCGACGAAGCCTGTGGAACACCAGAGCAGGTCTATATGATGCTAGATCTTTCCAGCTGTGCCCTAGCTGGATGGCCTACCTGGGTCACAAACAGTGAGCTAGCAGAGACAGTAAATTCAGCTGAGCTGCATCCCATTCTTGAGCCCTGGACATCTCTCATCTTTCTGGAGACACTTCAGATTCCAGAGATAAGTGGACCCAGTTTGCAATAAACAGCCAAGGTTACAGACAACCAGGCAGCTAGATGTCAGTGTAAGAACACAATCAACATAAACCAAGACACCATGGCTTCATCAAATACCCCCAAATCAATGGATATTCTAATGCAGCTAAAACACAGGAAAATGATCTTAAATCTATGATTATGCAGTTATTAGAGACACATAACAAGGAACCAAACAAATACAGGCCACCATAGACAGTAATTTGCAAACACATAGGTTAGAGAAATTAATAAAATCATTCAAGACATGAAACTGGAATTAGAATCAATAAAGGAAACACAAACTGAGAAAACCCTGGAGATGGGGAATTTAGAAAATAAATCAGGAACCACAAAGGTAAGCATCACCAATAGAGTACAAGAGATGGAGGAGAGAATCTCAGGTGTAGAAGACATATAGAAGAAATTGAGGCATCTCTCAAAGAAAAAATAAAAATGGAAAAGTTACTGATAGAAAACACCTATAAGTCAATGACACCATGAAAAGAAGAAACTTAAGAATAATAGGAATAAACAAAAAGTAAGATTCCAGGCTTCAAGGTCCAGAAAATATTTTCAAGAAAATCATAGAAGAAAATTTCCCAAACCTTAAGGAGATTCCCTTCGACATACAAGAGGCTTACAGAACTCCTAGTAGACTAGCCCAGAAAAGAAATCCTTTCCCCCACATAATAATCAAAACACCAAATCTACAGAACCAAGAAAAATATTAAAAGCAGAAATTAAAAAGCCCAAGTAACATACAAAAGAAGACCTACCAGAATCACACCAGACTTCTCAACAGAGACTATGAAAGCCAGAAAGGTGTGGGTGGATATCACACAGACACCAAGAGACCACAGATACCAACCTAGCCTACTATACCTAGCAAAACTTTCAGACAACATAGATGAAGAAAACAAAGTATCCTTAAAAAGTAATTTTTTCTCTTATAATTTGAGAGGGTTTACTAATTGGTTATCATGAGTCATTGTTTGTAGGTCCTCCCACTTACACAAACCAGTGAATGAGCCAGTTTGCAAATATATAGAGGTGGGTACCATGTTTATGCATATTGTAATTTTTGTTCTATTAAAAAATCTATATTTTTGTAAATAAAATATAATTAATAAAATAAATAAAATAAATCTGTAATTTCTATTAATTTTTATAATTAATAAAATAAATCTGTAATTTTTGTTCTAAAAAATAATCTCTATCTAGACATTGCCTTTTGGAGCCACGTTTATAACAAATCCTACCCTAGTGCACTGACCTGGCAACACTTTGCATCTATGTTGACAGTTACTTAATGCTAATGAAAAAGTTAGTGCCAGATGAGCACAAACTGTGTAGAACATTGTTTTTGTGCCTAAATAAATTGGGATGGTCTTCTATACTCATCTTTTCAGCTGTTATGTTCCTAGTAAGAAATGACTGTGCTTTATAACATCCTATAATATTAACTCCTTTAAAATGGGATTCAAGTGTAAAAACAAATAAGATGTTATGGGCATTAATTTGTAACCACAAAGTAATAAAATGTTTTATTTACTAAAAAAAATATTCTACTACATAACTAAATTTCAACAATGTGTACACATCAACACAGCCCTACAGAAGATACTATAAGGAAAACTCCAACTCAATAAGATCAACTCCACCCAAGAAAACACGGGATAAAGATACCTTCTCACACACACACACACACACACACACACACACACACACACACACACATAGAACAAGCACACAAGCACACAGTCACCACCAACTCCAAAATAAAAAACACTAATATTGTGTATTTGAGCCTATTTTGGGTATATGCCTAGGAATGGTATAGCTGGATCTTGAGGAAGCGCTATTCCTAGTTGTCTGAGAAAGCGCCAGATTGATTTCCAGAGTGGTTGTACAAGTTTACATTCCCACCAGCAGTGGAGGAGGGTTCCCCTTTCTCCACAACCTCTCCAGCATGTGTTGTCACTTGAGTTTTTGATCTTAGCCATTCTGATGGGTGTCAGGTGAAATCTTAGGGTCATTTTGTTTTGCATTTCCCTTAATTCTAAGGACGTTGAACATTTTTTTAAGTGTTTCTTTGCCATTCGATATTCCTCTATTCATAAGGAAATTTGCTCAGCCATGTTTGTAGCAACCTTATTTGTAATAGCTAGAACCTGGAAACAACCCAGATGCCCCTCAGTGGAGAAATGGATACAGACATTATGGTACATCTACGCAATGGAATATTACTCCGCAATGAAAATCAAGGAAATCATGAAATTTTCAGATAAATGGTGGGATCTAGAAAAGATCATTCTGAGTGAGCTATCCCAGAAGCAGAAAGAGGCACACAGTATATACTGACTCATATAGACATATAATATTGGATAAACATACTAAAATCTGTACACCTATAGAAACTAATCAAGAGGGAGGACTCTGGCTAAAATGCTCAATCCCTATCCAAAAAGGCAAAGAGGATGGGCATCAGAAGGAGGAGAAAAGAGGGAACAAGTCAGGAAGTCGAGAGCCTGCCACAGAAGACCTCTGAAAGGCTCTGCCCTGCAAACTATCAATGCAGATGCTGAGACTTATGGGCAACCTTTGGGCAGAGTACAGGGAATCTTAGGAAAGAAGTGGGAAACAGTAAGATCTGGAGAGGACAGGAACTCCACAAGGAGAGTAACAGAACCAAAAAATATGAGCACAGGGGTCTTTCCTGAGACTGATACTCCAACCAAGGACCATGCGAGGAGATAACCTAAGACCCCTGCACAGATATAGCCCATGGCAGCTCAGTATCCAAGTGGGTTCCATAGTAATAGGAACAGGGACTGTCTCTGACATGAACTGATTGGCCTGCTCTTTACTTACCTCCCCCTGAGAGAGAAGCAGTCTTACCAAGCCACAGAGGAAGACAATGAAACCACTCCTGATGAGACCTAATTGACTAGGATCAGAAGGAAGGAAAAGAAGACCTCCCCTATCAGTGGACTTGGGGAGAGGCATGCATGCAGAGGGTGGAGGAAGGGGGGATTGGGATGAGAGGAGGGAGGGGTTTATGGGGGGGATACAAAGTGAATAAAGTGTAATTAATAAAGAATTAAAAAAAACACTAATAATCATTGAGCACTAGTATCTATCAACATCAGTGGAATCAACTGTGCTATTAAAAGACACAGACTAACAGAAAGGTTGCAGAAACAACATCCAACATTCTGCTGCATTCAAGAAACACACCTCTGCAACAAACATATACACTGCCTCAGAATAAAGGTCTATAAAAAGGTTTTCCAAGCAAACTGCAATAGCCATCCTAATATTTAATAAAATAGACTTTCAACCAAAATATATCAAAAGAGTTTGAGAGGGAGACTTCATTCTCATTAAAAGAAAAAAATCCACCAAGAGGACATCACAACCCTGACCACCTATGCACCAACACAAGCACTCTGCATCTGTCAAAGAAACATTATTAAATCTTAAATTACACATTAATCCCAATAATTTAATAAAGGAAGACTTCAACACCCCACTCTCACTAGAAGACATATCATTGAAACAGAGTTAAAAAGAGAAATAGGGACACTTACAGAGGTTCTAAATCAAATAGACTTAATAGCTAGCTATAGAACTTTTCACCCAAACACAAAAGAGTTTACATGCATCTCAGCACCTCAGATAACCTCTAAAATTGACCATATAGTTGGACACAAAGCAAGCCAGATACAAGAAGACTGAAATAATCCCTGTATTATATGAGATCACCATGGTCTAAATCTGTACCTCAACAATAACAGTAATAGCAAAAAGCCTACACACACATGGAAACTGAACAACTCTCTACTCAAGAACAGCTAGGTCAGTGAGGAAATAGAGAAAGAAATTAAAGACTTCCTAGAATTCAGTGAAAATGAAGGCACAACATACCCAAACTTATGGAACACAATGAAAGCAGTGCTAAGAAGATTGTTCATTGCACTAATTGCCTTCATAAAGAAATTTGAAACATCTCATACAAACAACATAATGGTACACCTGAAAGCACTAGAAGAAAAAAAGCAGACACAACCAAGAGGAATAGAAAGCTAGAAAAAATCAATATCAGACCTGAAATCAATAAATTAGAAACAAAGAGAACAGTGCAAAGAATCAGTGAAACAAAGAGCTGGTTCTTTGAGAAAATCAAGAAGATAGACAAATCCTTAGTCAAACTAACTAAATGGCAGAGAAACACTATCCAAATCAACAAAATCAGAAATGAAAAGGGTGCGCAATGACAGAGAGTGAGAAAATCCAAACAATCATTAGGTCTTATTTCAAAAGCCTATCTGCAAAAAAAAAAAAAAAAAAAAAATTGAAAATCTAAATGAAATGGATAATTTTCTTATAGATTTCATTTAACAAGGGTCAGCTTAATAAATGAAATAGTCCTATATACCCTAAGAAAATAGATGTTGCCATCAAAAGTCTCCTATCCAAAAGAGCACAGGGCCAGATGGTTTTAGTGCAGAATTCTGGCAGAGCTTCAAAGAAGAGCTAATTCCAATACACTTCAAATTATTTCACAAAATAGAAAAAGAAGGAACATTACCATAGTCATTTTATGAGGTCACAATCACTTGGATACCTAAACCACACAAAAACCCATCAAAGAAAGAGAATCTTAGACCAATCACTCTTATGAACATTGATACAATAATATTCAATAAAATAATCACAAACTAAAACAAAGAACATATCAAAGATATTATCTACCATGACCATCCCAGGCTTCATCTTAGGTATGCAGGGGATGGTTCAATATATGGAAATCCATCAATGTAATCTACCATACAAACAAACAAATAAAACATACACACACACACACACACACACACACACACACACACACACACGATCATCTCCTTAGATGCCAAAGAAGCATTTGTCAAAACCATCACCCATTCATGTTTAAAGTCCTGGAGAGATCAGAGATTCAAGGACATACCTAAATATAACAAAGACAATATACAGCAATCCCACAGCCAGCATCAAACTAAAAAGAGAGAAATGTATATCAATCACATTGAAATCAGGGACAAGGCAAGGCTGCCCCTTCACTCCCTATTTCTTCAGCATAAAACTTGAAGTGATAGTTGGAACGATAAGACAACTAAAGGAGATCAAAGGGGATACAAATTGGAAAAGAAAAAAATCAAAGTATCACTATTTGCCACCAACTCAATCATGGTCCTTAGTGGCAGCTTGGTCTGGGACCTCACCATGGCCTCAAGCGACAGGACTCAAAACTCACAGCAGATTACTCCTCTCCACCCTCAATCTTCCGAGTCCATCTCTCTGAAAGACTCTACCTACCAGTGTATCAAAGCAGATATTAAGACTCATAACCAAAACTTTGGCAGAGTGCAGCAAACCATATGAAAGAAGGGGGAGTTAGTAAGACCTGGAGAGGACAGGAGCTCCACAAGGACCAAATATATCTGGGCACAGGGGTCTTTCATGAGACTATTTCTCCAACCAAGGACCATGTATGGATGCAACCTAGAACCTCTGCTCAGATGTAGCCCTAGGTAGCTCAGTCTCCAAGTGGGTACCCTAATAAGGGAAACGAACTGTTTCTGACATGAACTCGATGTTGGGCTCTTTGTTCCTCCCCCCCCCCCCGAGGGAGGAGCAACCCTGCTAGGCCACAGAGGAGGACTTTGCAGCCTGTCCTGAAGACACCTGATAAACCAGTATCAGATGAAAGGGAGGAGGTTCTCCCCTATCAGTGGACTTGGAAAAGGGCAGGGAGGAGATGAGGGAGGGAAAGAGGGAGTGAGAGACAGCAGGGATACAAAGTTAACAAACTGTAACTAATATTAAGAAAAATAAAAAAATGCTCACACTGCTCCATTTATCTTTTTCTCCTATCTGACCACCACGTACTCAAACATTGTGGTGGCTTACACTGTAGGCAGGCCATGAGGCTGGCAAGGCCCTGGGTAATATCTTACCCAGGCTGTGTAGTGTGCAAGCAAGTGGGGGTCTATGGCTCACAGGTAGGTATAAGGTTATTGTGTAATTTAAATTCTGATTTTTATATCCCCCATATGTGGTTGCAAGCCTTCTTCTGAGAATCTACAGTCTTTTTTTTTTTTTTTTTGGCTGTTTGATGTTTATTTCCTTGTGACTTTTTATTTTTTTTATTAATTACAGTTTATTCACTTTGTATCCAAACTGTAGCCCCCTCCCTCAAAACTTCCCAAACCCAACTTCCCTCCCTCATCTCTTCCTATGCCCCTCCCCAAGTCTACTGATAGGGGAGGTGGTCCTCCCCTTTCCTCTGAACCTAGCATATCAGGTCTCATTAGGACTGGATGCATTGTCTTCCTCAGCAGCCTGATAAGGCTGCTCCCCCATCAGGGGAGGTGATCAAGGAACCAGCCACTGAGTTCATGTCAAAGACAGTTCCTGTTCCCATTACTAGGGGACCCACTTGGACACTGAGCTGACATGGGCTACATCTGTGCAGGGCTTCTAGGTTATCGCAATGCATAGTCCTTGGTTGGAGTATCAGTGTCAGAAAAGACAATTGAGCCCAGAATTTTTGTTTCTGTTGCTCTCCTTGTGGAACGCCTGTCCCCTCCAGGTCTTTCTATCTCTCCCTTCTTTCATAAGATTTGCACTCTGCCCAAAATTTGGCTTTGAGTCTCTGCATCTGCTTTGATACACTGCTGGGTAGAGTCTTTCAGAGGCCATCTGTGATTGATAGGCTCCTATCCTGTTCCCTGTTTTCACCTACTTCCAATATCCATCCCATTTGTCTTTCTAAGTGAGTATTGATCATGTTACCCTGGATCCCCCTTCTTTGTTAGCTTCTTTAGGTGTACAAATTTTAGTATGTTTATCCTATCTTATAGGTCTAGTATCTATTTATAAGTGAATATATACCATGTGTGTCTTTCTGCTTCTGGGATACCTCAGTCAGGATGATCTTTTCCAGATCCCACCATTTGCCTGAAAATTTCATGATTTCCTTGTTTTTAACTGTTGAGTAGTATTCCATTGTGTAAATGTACCACAATTTCTGTATCCATTCCTCAGTTGAGGAACATCTGTTTTCTTTTCTTTTTTTTTTTTTCCAAATTCTGACTATTACAAATAAAGCTGCTATGAACATAGTTGAGCAAATGTCCTTGTTGTATACTAGGCTCATATTTTGCATAAGCCTAGTAGTGGTATAGCTGGATGTTGAGGCAGCACTGTTTTTAACAGTCTGAGAAACTGCCAGACTGACATTATAAAGCAAGCCTATAGCCGATATCAAACTAAATGGAGAGAAACTTAAATCAATCCCACTGAAATCAGGGACAAGGCAAGTATGTCAACTCTCTCTGTATCTCTTCAACATAGAACTTGAAGTCCTATCTAAAGCAATAAGACAACTAAAGGAGATCAAGTGGATACAAATCAGAAAGGAAGAAGTAAAAGTATTGCAGATGATATGATAGTATACATGAGTGAACCCAAAAATTCACCCAGGGAGCTCCTTCAGCTGATAAACACCTTCAACAAAGTGGCTGGATACAAAATTAACTTAAGAAAAATCTGTAGCCTAACATCCAGAAAATATAAAGAACTCAAAAAGTTAAAAGAGGAATAAATATTTTCCTTTCCCCACCATTTGCCTGAAAAGTTCATGATTTCCTTGTTTTTTGTTGCTAAAAATCACGCTGAGTGAGGTATACCAGAGGCCAAAAGACACACAGGATATATACTCACTCATAAGTAGATATTAGATATATAATATAAGATAAACATACTAAACTCTGTACACCTAAAGAAACTAATCAAGAAGGAGGACTCTGGCTAAGATGTTCTATCTCCATTCAGAAACGCAAAGATGATGGACATCAGAAGAGGGAGAAAACAGGGAATAGGACAGGAGCCTACCACAGAGGGCCTCTGAAAGGCTCTACCCTGCAGGGTATCAAAACAGATGCTGAGCCTTATAGCCAAACTCTGGGCAGAGTGCAGGGAATCTTATGAAATAAGGGGAGATAGTAAGACCTGGAAAGGACAGAAGCTCCACAAAAAGAGCAACAGAACAAAAAAAAAAAAATCTGGACTTGAGCATCTTTTGGATATATGCTTAGGAGTGATATAGCTGGATCTTGAGGTAGCACTATTCCTAATTGTCTATGGAAGTGCCAGATTAATTTCCAAAGTAGTTGTACAAGTTTACATTCCTACCAGCAATGAAGGAGGGTTCCCCTTTCTCCACATCCTCTCCAACATGTGTTGTCACTTGAGTTTTTGATCTTAGCCATTCTGATAGATGTAAGGCAAAATCTCAGGTTCTTTTTTATTTGCATTTCTGTGATCCTCTAAGATTAACAATCAATAAATGGAACATCATGAAACTGAAAATCTTCTGTAAATCAAAGGACACTGTCATCAGAACAAATCGACAGCCTACAGACTAGGAGAGGATCTTCACCATCCCTATAACTGACAAAGAACTATCATATATATATTATATATATAATATATATATATATATATGACTCAAGAAATTAAAAAGCAACAAATCAACTAATCCAATTAAAAAATGGGATACAGAACTAAACAGAGAATTCACAATAGAGGAATAACGAATGGCAGAGAAACACTTAAAGAATGCTTAACCAACACAATTCTTTATAGAACCTGAAAGAACAATTCTCAATTTCATATGGAAAAACAAAAACCCAGAATTGCTAAAGCAATCCTGTACTTTAACAGACCTCCGGAGGTCTCTCCGTCCCTGATCTTAAGCTGTTTTTCTTTTTAAAATAGTTTGGTTTTTTTTTTTTTTTTTTTTTTTTTTTTTTTTTTACAGTTCATTTAGAACAGGATGTTTGTCTAGAAATATCAGTAAGAGAATTGACAGATCAGTCATCGGTCATCAAAGAGCTAACACACATCTTCTTAAATAAAGATCTCTTTTTATTTATTTTAATTTGAAAAAGAAGTATACAAGTAAATATCCATGGTTTACCAACCACAGTTTGTATAGCTACATAGCTCATGGTGGTCTTTCTCTGATTCCATATTATATGTAGTGATATTTTACAGTTAATGAGTAGGTTATAAATCAAAGATTAAAATGTGAGCCGGAGATATGGCTTGGATCCACAGGGAAAGATACATCAGGACCCGCAAAGCGAAAATAGTGAACTGATTCTTCTATATTTTCATGTTATCATCATGTGTGGACATGACATATGTGCACATATGTGCATTTGCACACACACACACACACACACACACACACACACTGCACAAGCCCATACACAAACACACACAACTAAATAATTTAATTCAAAACTATAACAAATGGGGTGTAAATATAAAAATGTATTTTCATATCACTTCTAGATTATTAATAGGTCCCCATCAATAGCCTGGGGAAGGGGCATGGATGGAGATAAGGGGGGGAGGAAAGGTGGAAGGGAGGGTAGAATTGGGAGGGGACAAGGATAGAGCTACAGCTAGAATACTAAGTGAATAAACTGTAATAAATAAAAAATTATAGTACAAAGAAATTTCTGCTTTATAGTAACACACTGATCAGTTTTGTGCTTCCGTGTCATAATTTTTAATTGTATGTGTCAGACTTTGCATATCCATGAGTTGGCCAAAAGACTTTTTTCTATTCCATTACACTACTGGGACATTCTTAGTTTTTTAAAATTATTAGAAATGCATAAATGTTAGACATGCATGTTATGTCTAACATTTATGTTAGACATAAATGTTAGAAATGCATAAATGCATAAATATTAATTTCACATTTATTATTGGTTTTCTGCAATGATGTCTATGATAATATGATTTCCTTAAGCTAGAACATATACTGTTTCTAAACTGAAGATTAGGCCTTTGGGGCTACCTAAATGCAGCAACATATGAATATTTATACTTCACTATCTGTCAGAATTAAAATATCAATTGTTATAAATATTATGACATAGAAGAGTCACATAATGGTGTGGTAATGTATAAGCAGATGTCAGCACATGAAATTTGAATTATTGCATTTAATATGGCCAGCAGAGCCTTTCAGCAAACAGAAGCTAAAAAGGCCTGAGACTTAAAGCTTCTCTACTGAAGAATTTCTAAAATCCTAAGTGATGTCAAAAGAAATCACATATCTTTTTTTATTAAACAGATTCTTGCAGTCATCTTGAAAAGTATAGCAATGTGGATTTGCTGACCTTCGTAAAGAGACTATAAAAGTATTTTTAACAGAATTGACCTTTAAGTACTTTAGTTAGGATTTGGAGAAGTGAAGATAGTAGAAAGAAGCTAATAACGAGCTTTTGCTGAAAAGAACATGCACATGTGTTATTTTCCCACCTGAGAGATGCTATCCAGTAGGTAATGTCTGATTTGCGAAACAGTTGTTACAGTCATTTGACTTCTTTCTTGAGTTTTTACTAGTGTTGGAGATCAAAACTCAGGTTCCTGTCTTTACATACTAGGCCGTTTACCAATGATGTCCTCTCCTCAGGCCCCTGTTTATCTTTTTAAGATGTTTTTAAAAGATTTATTTATTTATGTGTGAGAGAGGAGGGATGGGGAGAAACAGGCAGAGAAAGAGAAGGTATTTATGTCTCTGTGTATGTTCAGAGTCCTGAAGAGTGCCACAGATTTTTTGGAGCTGTCTTTCTGCAAGACTCCAGTCTTATATAGCTGCTAAGATGAAAACTGTGATCCTCATGATCATACAGCAAGAACTCTTGAAGCTGAGTCACCTCTCCAAACCCCAGTTTTTTTTTTCTGTACACACATAAAGTACAAAATAAAAAGCTACTCAGCAGCAACATTTTTTGATTCGTTTTGTATTCTATTTCCATCAACATAGGAGTAGATGACTAAATATCAATTCTTAATAAAGTATAGAATGGATCACCTTCAAACAGAAAGAATCATTTATGCTGTGACACTTTTGTTATCCTTTTGTTATTTGTTATGCTTTTGTTATTTACAGAGTAAATATGCATGCTTTTAAAATACATCATACATACACATTACTTAAACCATTTTAGGTTTCCAGTTTGTGGAATTAAACACAATCACATAGTAAAACGACCACCACAATCCATCCCCACGACCTTTTCACTTTCTCTGAATTAAACTCTGCATATATTAAATAACTCTACATTTCTTCCTACACTAAGAAGGTGGACACTGCTGTTACATTCTTATCTTCACATGTGATTACTCTAACTAGAATTTCAATGCATTTATTAATGTTAGAAGTCATTACTTCACTTACTATATCTTTAGGTTGCATCCATGTTACGAAGTGGTCTCAGAACTGCCTCCTTTTAAGAATATACTGTGCTTTTTACATTATCTGTATTGTGTTTTCCATTTTATTACTCTAAGGAGAGCTGTTTGAATTCCTTTCATCTTCTGGTATCACGAACATTTTTCTATGTTATGAAAATACAAATAACACTTTGGACCCTGCTTTGATCTTTTTTCATTGAAGTATGTTTCTGGATTGGCTTAGCTACATTTCTGTTGCTGTGATCCAACACTATGACCAAGGAAACTTATAAAAGTAAGCATTTAATTTGACTTTCAGGTTAGATTAGACTCCATTGTGATGGAGTGAAGAAAGAGCTGAAAACTTGCACCTTGATCTGCAACCCTGGGGAGTTGGAAGAGAGAGGAAGAGAAAGACAGAGAGAGAGAGAGAGAATTAAAAAAACAAAGCCCAGTCTCAGTACACACCTCCTCCAAGGCCATACCACCCAACCATTCCCAAACAGTACTACCAACTGACGAATAAGAATTCAAAAATATGAGTATATGGGTGGTTGGCATTCTCATTCAAAACACTATATGGATCATCTAGTAATGTTATGACTTTCTGAGAGAATGAGTTACTGTTGGAAACAACAGATGCATCACTTTGTACTTCCATTAGCAATACAGAAACGGCCAGATTGAATTCATTATCACCAATAGTTGCTATTTTATGCTGTGGTTTGCCACCCTACCCCCACTCTTTCAGATTACCTGTGTTGAATATCTTCTCACATTGGCTAGACATCAACAGAACTTCTTTAGAAAAATATATTTCAAGTAGGTTTTTTTTGTCTTTTAAATTTTATGTGTATGTATGCCTGAAAAGTTCATACATGTTCGCTGCATCTGTCTTACCTGTGTCCATTTTCTTAGAAAAGCACCTTGAGTATTTTTTAAACAGAGACTCATTTGTAAAAATGTCTATTATTTATTATGCATAGTAATCCCTGTTCTGATCTATGACTCAGAAAAACCTTGTGTCTCTCATTATGTCTTTATTTTTTCTAATGTCATTTAAATCACAAAATTTTGGTTTGCTTATGGATATATATATATATATATGTATATATATATACATATATCTGTACATATATATGTACATTATACATCTATACATATCTGTATATATGTATAATGTACATATATATATATACATATATATATATATACCCAAAAACTCATTAGACTAAAAAAAGAAGAATAAAAACACACAATAAGTAAGGGGAAAGAAGAGAATAATTTTCACGTAATTGACAAGGCTTTTTAATTTGGGTCTTTTCTAAAGCAAAATATGATTTTCTTTATTGGGGTTTCATAATTACTGATCTACAAAATCCCCTAGTATATATTGGCTTAGACATATTTAGGGGTTCATTGTCACTATTTAAGAGTATGAACTCAGTGCCTAGCTCTTTGACTGCCTACCCTGGATGGGGGAACAGCCTTGCCAGGCCACAGAGGAGGACAATGCAGC
The DNA here is from genome assembly GCF_907164565.1 of Psammomys obesus. Lineage (NCBI taxonomy): Eukaryota > Metazoa > Chordata > Mammalia > Rodentia > Muridae > Psammomys > Psammomys obesus. The sequence goes on from NW_026596057.1 coordinate 29,199,909, forward strand.
CAGTTCTGAAGGGACTGGATAAGCTAGGGTCACATGGAAGGGAAGGACAACCTCCCCTTTCCATGGACTTGGAGAGGGGCATAGGAGGAGATGATGGAGGAAGGCTGAGATTGGGAGGGGCCGAGGGAGGGGACTATTGCTGCGATACAAAGTGAATAAACTGTAATTAATATAAAAAATGAAAATTTAAAAAGAGTATGTATTAATTAAAATACGTTGTCTAATGAAGACTTTTTTTTTTTATAATTTGATAAATGAGGTCCTGCTTTTCCAAAGGAAAAGCCCTTCATGTAGGTCACTGCAAACTTGTGAGGTGGAAAGCCTTACTTGCAGAATCATTAAGACGCTAGGATGTTGGAGAGAAAAGCACTCAGTATTAAGTGTAATGATATGCACCTGGTTTCAATCATGACTCTCTTCCTAACCATCAACCGTTCGAAATAGAAATTTCAGTGCCTACACAGCTGGAATATAATGCTGCTTTGCAAATAATGGAAAGTCATTAACAGTACACAAAAGACCACAATATATTTCTGTCAGATTGAACGAGGAAATTTGCTGAGAGGTATGGCTATATGAAAATTTTTGGAATGTTCATGGCTACTTTTCTTAAATAGAAAAATAAATATAGAGAAAGGGTTACACTTCCTGTCTGACACCGATTTATGCAGAGTTTATAGTAAACAAGAGTGATTTCCATCTAATATAGGAGCTACTGCTGTTGTTCAAAAAAATCCTCCCTATACAGTAGGAAGGGTAGAAATTCTGACACCAAGGGAACAGATTTCATTTTCTACTTATCTTTTAATGACTTCCTGCAGGCAAAACCAGTATTCCAAACACTGGTAACATCTGCTTGTTCATGTAGCTCATATTTAGAACCCCAGTACTAGGTAATTCTTTATTATTTGTTGGCACCAGGACTGAGAAGCAATAAAATTTTGTAATAGCTAAGCTGAGGTAAATTAAAGAGTAGGAAAAACTCCTGTCTAAATATTCATTTATATAGAGCATCAACAAAACAATTTCAAATAATTGGTTTCTAGACAGTCACTGTTTAAAGTTCTCACTTTCATTAATAAATGCAACCAAAGTAAACATAGCTTTTTCATTTTAAATCAAGTCTAATAGTTCTGTGGTGAAACATACTTCAAACAATAATTTATGTTACTACGTAAGTTATTTTGAAGAAATTTATTTTTAAAATGTCACTGCTTTACAGAGCAATAAAAGGTTTTTGACTGAACAGACAAGATTAAAGTCTTCCTCTGAGGACTAAAAACCTTAGAAAGGCATGTAAACACTGAATCTGTTCACATTCTCTGTTGAGATTTTTTTTATATATATTATGAGAGCATGATAAAAAATAAAATAAAGATCATAATTTTATTTTCACCTTGAATTTTTCTAATGCTTGCCTGGAAGTTTCTAGCTTTAGACGTTAAACCATGCTTATCAAATGATCTATAATATTAAAAAGAAAACATTTTGGTGAATTCCATCTCAACATAGACAACTACATAATAGAAATACTAGGCACTTATTTTAGAACGATTTAAATACAAGCCACTGTTTTTTTTGTTTGTTTGTCTGTTTTGTTTTTTACCTTTCTTACACAAAACCTGATTATTATATAACAAAAACTTGTGATTATTTATGTCTTTGAGATAGGGTGGATGACAATGATTCTTATTAACTGACATTCCAAACATAGAAGGCAGAATATTTCTTTTGGTTCTCTTTTTTGTTTGTGGCATTAGATCACTAAAATATTTAAAAACTATACCAGTCAGTATTTAATAGATAAATTGGATTAATTTATAAATGACCGATTATATATAGCATAAACTCATCACCCAAGAAGTAAAAGATCAGGATAAGTGCCTGTTGTATCAGAAATTAGAATAAATACGTTTTTATAATATACTTTTATGATCAATAAAAGTAGTATAAACTTCGACCATTAGCACAGGCACTAAGATAAACAATAAATTAATGGGGCCTCATGAAACTGAAAAGCTATTTTTATGCAGTGTGGTAAGTATGGATCTATTTTCATTTTTCAACATGTAGACATCCAGTTAGACCAGCACCATTTTTGAAGATGTTATCTTTTTTTCCATTGTATAGTTTTGGCTTCTTTCTCAAAAAACTAAAAAACAAAAAAACAGGTGTCCTTAGGTGGGTGAGTTTATTTCCATTGGACTTCATTTCCATTCTATAAATCCACCAGCCTGATTCTATGCCAGTGTCATGCCATTTTTATTACTGTTGCTCTGCAATACAGCTTCATATCACGAATGGAGATAGCTCCAGAAGTCATTTTACTGTACAGAATAATTTTATCCATTTTGGAATTTTTGGTTTTCCGTATGAAGTTGAGAATTATTCTTTCAATGTCTGTAAAGAATTGGTTGATATTTTGATGGCAATTGTATTAAATCTCTATAGTGCTTTGGATAAAATGGCCATTTTACTATAATAATCCTACTGAGCCATAAGCATGGGAAATCTTTCTATCTTCTGATATCTTCTTCATTTTCTTTCTTCAAAGACTTGAGTATTTTTGGTTTTTGCTTTTTTTTTCATACAAGTCTTTCACATGCTTAGTTAGAGTTATACTAGTGTACTTCATGTTATTTGTGACTATTGTGAATGGACTTGCTTCCCTAATTTTCAAGTGGATCCAAGATATCAACATAAAACCAAACACAATAAATCTGTTAGAAGAAAAAGTGGAAGAAGCATTGGCATTGAGACAACTTCTTGAACAGAACACCAACAGCACAGGCTCTAAGATCAACAATCAATAAATGGGACATCATGAAATTGAAAAGCTTCTGTGAAGCAAAGGACACCATCATCAAAACAAAAAGACCGACTGCAGACTGGAAAAAGATCTTCATCAACCCTACAGCTGACAGAGGGTTAATATCAAAAATATATAAAGGACTCAAGAAATTATACATCAACAAATCAAGTAATCCAATTAAAAAATGGAGTACACAGCTAAACAGAGAATTCTCGATAGAGTGGCAGAGAAACACTTAAAGAAATGCTCAACATCATTAGACATTAGGGAAATGCAAATCAAAACGACCCCAAGATTTCACCTTACACCCATCAGAATGGCTAAGATCAAAAATTCAAGTGACAACACATTCTGGAAAGGTTGTGGAGAAAGGGGAACCATCCTCCACTACTGGTGGGAATGTAAACTTGTACTACCACTCTGGAAAGAAATCTGACGCTTCCTCAGACAACTAGGAATAGTGCTTCTTCAAGATCCATCTATACCACTCCTAGGCATATACCCAAAAGAGGCTCAAGTACACAATAAGGACATTTTCTCAGCCATGTTTGTAGCAGCCTTATTTGTAATAGCCAGAAGCTGGAAACAGCCCAGATGCAACTCAGTGGAAAAATGGATACAGAAATTGTGGTACATCTACACAATGGAGTATTACTCAGCAATGAAAAACAAGGAAATCATGAAATTGGCAGGTAAAAATGGTGGGACGTGGAAAGGATCATTCTGAGTGAGCTGTCCCTGAAGCAGAAAGACACATGCGGTATATACTCACTCATATAGACATATAATATAGGATAAACCTACTAAAATCTGTACACCTAAAGAAACTAATCAAGAGGGAGGACTCTCGCTAAAATGCTCAATCCCTATCCAGAAAGGCAAAGAGGATGGACATCAGAAGGAGAAAAGAGGGAACAAGTCAGGAGCCTGACACAGAAGACCTCTGAAAGGCTCTGCCCTGCAGACTATCAATGCAGATGCTGAGACTTATGGGCAACCTTTGGACAGAGTACAGGGAATCTTAGGAAAGAAGTAGGAAACAGTAAGATCTGGAGAGGACAGGAACTCCACAAGGAGAGCAACAGAACCAAAAAATATGAGCACAGGGGTCTTTCCTGAGACTGATACTCCAACCAAGGACTATGCATGGAGATAACCTAAGACCCCTGCACAGATGTAGCCCATGGAAGTTCAGTACCCAAGTGGATTCTATAGTAATAAGAACAGGGACTGTCTCTGACATGAACTGATTGGCCTGCTCTTTAATTACCTCCCCCTGAGGGGGAAGCAGCATTACCAGGCCACAGAAGAAGACACTGCAGCCACTCCTGATGAGACCTAATTGACTAGGATCAGAAGGAAGGAAAAGAAGACCTCCCCTATCAGTGGACTTGGGGAGAGGCATGCATGCAGAGGGTGGAGGAAGGGAGGGATTGGGACTGGAGGAGGAAGGGAACCACAGTGGTGATACAAAGTGAATAAAGTGTAATTTATAAAGAATTAAAAATTAATAAAAAAAGAAAAAATGCTCAAAGTACTTAGTCATCAGGGAAATGCATATCAAAATGTCTTTGAGATTCCACCTCATGCCATCAGAATGGCTAAGATCAAAATCTCAAGTGACAACACATATCCTAGAGAAAGGGGAATCCTCCTCCATTGCTGGTGGTAATGTAAACATGTACAACCACTTTGGAAACCAATCTGGCACTTTCTCAGACAATTAGGAATAGTGCTACCTCGAGATCCAGCTATACCACTCTTGGGCATATATCCAAAAGATGCTCAACCATATAACAATGACATTTGCTCAACTATGTTCATAGCAGCTTTATTCATAATAGCCAGAATCTGAAAACAACCTAGATGTCCCTCAACTGAAGAATGGATACAGAAATTGTGGTACTTTTACACAATGGAATACTACTCAGCTATTAATGGAAGGAAGTCATGAAATTTGTAGGCAGATGGATGGAATTAGAAAAGGTCATGCAGAGTGAGGTAACCCTGAAGAAGAAAGACATGCATGGTATATACTCACTTATAAGTGGATATTACTCACATAATATAGGGTACATATACTAAAATTTACAGGCCTAAACAACAAGGAGGACCCTAGGGAAGATGCTTAATTTTCAGTCATAAGAGAAAACAGAATAGACACTAGAAGCAGTATAAAAGAGGGAACAGGATGGGAGCCTACCACAGATGTCCTCTAAGACTTCACCCAGCAGGGGAACGAAGCAGATGCAGAGACTCACAGCCAAACTTTGGACAGAGCCAAACTTTGGAAGTCACATGGAAGAAGGGGGATATAGTAGGACCCGAAGGTGACAGGAGCCCCACAAGGAGACTAACAAAACCAAAACTAAACCAAAACACAACAAAGACACCTGGGTCTAGGGAGAACTTTAGAGACTGATGCATCAACCAAAGACCATGCATAGAGAGGAACTAGACGCGCTGCTCAGATGTAGTCCATAGACAGCTCACACTCCATGTGGGTACCCTAGTAAGGGAAGAAGGGACAGTTTCTGACTTGAACTAGGTTACCTGCTCCTTGATCATGTCTCCCTGGTGTGGTGACCTAGAGGAATAGGATCCAGCCAGCCTGATAGAACCTGATAGACTAGGGTCAGACAGTAGGGGAGGAGAACTTCCCAATCAGTGAAATATTGAGAGGGAGAGGGGAGGGAGAGTGAGGGACGGTGGGATCAGGAGTAGATGAGGGAGGTGGCTACAACCAGGGTACAAAGTGAATAAATTGTAAAATAATGATAATGACAACAATAATAATAGATTCAAATATATATATACATTTATGAAGGCTATAAAAATGAAATTGCCAAATAATAGGGGAAACAGGGTCCCAACTGGGAAGACATCTCTTGTGACCAAATGAAGCTTCCACTAGTGTGAATGGCTTACATATAATTGAGTTGATGGCTGGAGGAGTCCTAGGGGATTTAAACAACCAAGGCTGTCACCAAGCCTATAGGTTGTTTTCCACAAAGTGACAACAAGGCCCTATTGCTGAAGGCAACACTGGAGCAACTCATTGACCTAGGAGAACTCAAGCAGTCCCTACATAAAGCTTTTACCACACGGTGCTAGCAACTCTGGTACAGTAAGGCATTCTGCTTTTCATGACAGCAAAGAAATGTAAATACCAACTTAGCTACAAATCCTTTGATCCACATAGGTGTTCTGCCTGTGAGATAAGCTAGTGCAATGGTAGCACAGAGTTTGTGGGAGTAACCAACAAATAGATTTGACGTAAGACCCACTCTATGAGATGGAACCTATCCCTGACCGTGCTTGCGTGACCAAGAATCAGAGACTACGTAGCTAAGGCACCTAGGATTAAAGAAAACATAGAGTATTCCATAACAAAGTGAATAAAATAATAAAACACGAATGGAACAATAATATGACTCTGAATGATATTCTGCTGTACTCTCAGATCAATACATTCTTCAGTCATCACCAGAGAAGCTTCCTTGTGCAGCAGATGGCACCAAATATTAGACCCAGAGCCAGAAATTACATAGATATGTGAGATCTTGTGACTCTCAGTCCTAAATGGTACTTCTCCACCAAATCCCTCCCCTCAGAGCTGAGGTAACACTGAATAATGGGAGGTAGAAATAGCTTAAAAATCAGAATGAAGAGAGGACAGAAAAAAAAAAAAGCCAAGGCCCTTTAAACCGACAGGATTATTGCAGATAGTAACTCAGAGAGACTGAGCCAGCATGGTGCCCAGGGCCTGCAAGTGTCTGCAGCAGCTAGGCAGTTAGAGTTAACAGGAGAAATATATCATGGCTCCATCGCTAACCCAAAGTAATCTCCAGTAAATAACCACATACAAATGAAAATCTACTTTCTTCCAGAGAATATCACTGAAAAAACAGTTTACTCTGAAAGACCTACCTACCGCATGTCCAGCAGTATACGGGCAATAGAAAGCAAACTCAACAGCACCTTTGGCGGTTCCTTGTCTCATAATGTTTTCAGAGCCTTTCCTTTCATTAATTATATTTTATCTTTATTTGTATGTTATTTTATTTTATTTATGTATATTTCTTCTCTTCTTACCCTATAGGTACTTTGCATATATTTTATGGTTTCCAGTTATTGTTTCTAGGGCTTTGTGAGTATGTGACTCTCTGTTTCCTGTGCCCTTTCTTAGCTGTTTTTTTTTTTTCCTGTTTGTTTTGTCACATTCCTATGTCTTAAGTTTTTTTTTTTTTTTTGTGATATTTTACATTCATGTTATTCCTTAGAGCCGGTGCATTTTCAAAGGAGAGACAGAAGCAAGATAGTTCTGAGGGGAGGGGGGAGAAAGAATAGAAGAAATGAAAACTGTAAACAGAATATACTATGTGAGGAAAAACATATTTTCAATAAAAGGGGGAAATACTATATAGCTCAAAGAAGGTTTAAGAATGACATAGAATAGTTTAAATGTTTTACATACTAGACGGATTTAGATAGTTAAAACAGTCAAATAAACAATGGTGTTGATCTTTTCTTTTATTATCTTTTTATTAATTTTTTTATTTTTTATATTATTACAGTATATTTACTTTGTATCCCAGCTGTAGCCCCCTCCCTCATTCCCTCCGAATCCCACTCTCCCTCCCTCATCTCCTCCCTGCCCCTCTCTAAGTTCACTGCTATGGGAGGTCCTCCTCCCCTACCATCTGACCTTACTTTATCAGGTGTCTTCAGGACTGACTTCAATGTCCTCCTCTGTGGCCTAGCGAGGCTGCTCTTCCCACAGGGGTGAGGAGATCAAAGAGCTAGCTTCAGAGTTCATGCCAGAGACAGTCCCTGTTTCTGTTACTAGGGTACCCACTTGGACACTGAGCTGTCATGGGCTATGTCCGAGCAGGGTCCTGTTCTCTCCAGGTCATACTAACTCCCCTTTCTTTTCATATGATACCCTGAACTTTGCCCAAAGTTTGGACATGAGTCTCAGCATCTGCTTTGATGCACTGCTATGTAGAGTCTTTCCGAATCCCTCTATGGTAGGCTCCTATCCTGTTTCTCATTTTCTCCTACTTCCAATGTTCATCCCATTTGTCTAAGTAAGGATTAATCTTCTTGTCCTCCTTCTTGTTTAGCTTCTTTAGGTGTACAAATTTTAGTATGTTTATCTTATCTTATAGGTATATTATCTACTTATAAGTGAGAATATTCTGTGTTTATCTTTCTGCTTCTGGGATACCTCACTCAGGATGATCTTTTCTAGCTCCCACCATTTGCCTGCAAATTTCATAACTTCCTTGTTTTTAATTGATGAGTAGTATTCCATTGTGTAAAAATACCACAATTTCTGTATCCATTCCTCTGTTGAGGGACATCTGGGTTGTTTCCAGATTCTGGCTATTATGAATAAAGCTGCTACAAACATGGTTGAACAAATGTCCTTGTTATGTACTTGAGCAACTTTTGGATAGCACCAGATTTCCAAAGTGGTTGTACCAGTTTACATTCCCACCAACTATGGAAGAAGGCTCCCCTTTCTCCACATCCTCTCCAGCATGTGTTGTCACTTGAGTTTTTTATCTTAGCCATTCTGGTGGGTTTAAGGTGAAATCTCAGGGTCAGTTTAATTTGCATCTCCCTGATGGCTAAGGATGTTGAGCATTTCTTTGTTTCTTTTATTATCTTGTTAATGAAAATTTTTCTACTGAGATGGAAGAACTGCTTTCATGGGTCTAATAACAACTTCTTTTCTTGTGCCCACCAACTACCTAACAAGTAGTGATTTCAGGAAGGAAGGGCTTATTCTCGTTCAGCATGTGAGAATACAAACCTTGATTCATAAAGACTGGTTAAAGCAGTAGCTCTTGGCTGTGCAGCAGGCTAGTTGCTCATTTCTGGATGGATAAGCAGGCAGCAAAAGGGAAAACTCAGTGTTCAGCTGTTCAGCTAGCATTTTTTGTTTACCTTATATTCAGTCAAGAACTTTATCCCATGAAAAGATGCTTCCTAGTGTTGGGACACATCCTGCTCTCTCATTGAACCCTCACTGGAATTTCCCTCACAAGCACATCCAAAGGTAAGTCTCACCAACACTATAGTTGTTTCTCAATCAAAGCAATTTAACAATCAACATTAATAATCAGAAGGAGATATTTTTGAATTTCAGTACTTGAAGTAATGACATAAGTGTGTCTTAGGGTGACACAGTAACTGTGCAGACAAATGGAAATACCTGGAACCAAACACAGACATCGTGTGTGTCCTTTACTTCTGTTTAAGAACTTTATTTTCTCCTGAGATGTCTTGATAGTTTACAATATGAGCTGTATCTGGTTAATAGACTAAAATAACTGACTTGGTTCAGGAGTCTGAAGGGTAAAAATTAGCATATAGAGAAGGCAGGAAAAGTGCATTGAAAGTTTAGATGCAAAAGATAATGGAATTCTGGAAGCAACAGTTCATACCAAGGTCTTAAGTGTTCCTGTGAGTTTCAAGGAAAGATTATCAAGGTCACATTATGCCATTTTCATGAATATGTTAATATTTTGTTAATATTATCACAATATGGTAAATAAATAATATAATACATTTCTTGTTTATTAATTTATATTTAACTGCTTTTTCAAGGGCTTACCAATGTGAATAATTTCTAGATAAACCTTTTCATACAGGTTGGAAAAATTAATAATATTTCTTTTTTTAATTTTTTATTAATTATACTTTATTCATTTTGTATCCCCCCATAAGCCCCTCCCTCCTCCCCTCCCAATCCCACCCTCCCTCCCCTTTCTGCATGCATGCCACTCCCCAAGTCCACTGATAGGGGAGGTTCTCCTCTCCTTTCTGATCTTAGTCTATCAGTTCTCCTCAAAAGTGGCTGCATTGTCCTCTACTGTGGCCTGGTATGGCTGCTCCCCCCTCAGGGGGAAGTGATCAACGAGCAGGCCAATCAGATTATGTCAGAGGCAGTCCCTCTTCCCATTACTATATAACCCACTTGGACACTGAACTGCCATGGGCTACACCTGTGCAGGGGTTCCAGGTCATCTCCACGAATAGTCCTTGGTTGGAGTATGATTTTCTGGGAAGTTCCCTGTGTTCAAATTATCTTGTTCTGTTGCTCTCCTTGTGGAGTTCCCGTCCCCTCCAGCTCTTATTATTTCCCACTTCTTACATAAAATTCCATTCACTCTGCCCATCAGTTGGCCATCAGGCTCAGCATCTGCTTTGTAATAATATTTCTAAAGGAAAAATTATATGTTATGTGTTGTATGTTTGTTTTATGTTATACATATGGAGAGAGACCAATATGAATATATATGTTATTTTGTATGTATGCCAAAATATTTATAAATGAAACATATATACATGACAGACCAATATTATGAATCCCAAAATTTGCAAATTAGGTGGTCATTACCATTTTAATAATATGTACTTTCATTTATTTCTAATATTAATAGTGGTTCCAATGTTTCTCTGTAAAGAGAGGAATAACTATAAGGACATGGAGAAATAAAAATGTTGCACCTTCTGAGGAAAGGAGAGAGAGTAATGCTTGCATACTGGCTAGTGTCCATGCTGAGAACAGAAAGTAATCTGTAGGTAATTTGCAGCAATTCCTGACCATTATTAGACAAGCGAAAGAGTTTAGAAGCATCTAGGATAAAGGGAGGAAAATTGGAGACAAAGTATATTACCAAGTTAAAATTGTGATGCTACTTTTGTAATCCCAAAGCAAGGAACTGAGAGATTAGTATTGTGAGTTTGAGGACCATTTGGATATGTATACAGTCCTTGTCTCAAATATAAACACACAGATTATAAAATATAAATAACAAAATAACCTAATATAAGAAATCATTTTGTGCGACAAGAAATATGAACCAAAATAAAATAATAGAAATTCCTAGGAAGGCATGCTTTTATTTCAGGTCCTCATTTTGAGGATCCTGTGATCCCAAATCAAGGCAAGTTCACACCCTCATTTATCCCCCAGGATATATTCTGGTTCTACAATATTAAGACATATTTTGGAACTCTGATTCTGCTATAATTTTTCTGCAATATAATGCTGATAAAATTAGTATTGCAAATAAAAATAAGAAAGTAATCAGAAATCTGAATGGCAATCTATACAAAGAGAAATATAAAATACTTTCATTTTCTCATCCAGCTGCAATGAGTTTTTAACATAAAAACAGACATCATTCAAAATTATCATCTCCTGTGGACAATGTTTAGCAGGAAAGTCTAAAATTGTATTTCATTATAATCTAATTTGACCCCTGTTCAGATGTAGCCCATAGACAGCTCAGTTGCAATGTGAGTTCCCTAGTAAGGGGAGCAGGAGCTATCTCTGACATGGGCTCAGTTGTCTGCTCTTGGTTCACTTCACACTGGAGAGGAGGCCTTGCCAGGCCACAGAGGAAGAGGATCTAGGCAGTCCTAATGAAACTTGATAACCTAGGGCCACATGGTAGGAGAGAAAGGCTCTACTTTCTGTGACTCAAGGGAGGTGCTAGGGAAAAAAATGAAGGGAGGGTGGGACCAGGCAGAGATGAGAGAGGTGGCTATAATAGGAATATAAAGTGAATAAATTATGAAAAACAAATTAAAAATTAAAAAAATATTTCAGCAACAGTAAAAGTTTTGTGATTGTGCAGTGAGTAGATAAAATAATTAAAAATCAGTTGCACACAGAATCTAATGTGTTTCTGACTGCTTATCTATGATGTACATTGCAACTTAACTGCAGCCTTGTTTATCAACAGAAAAGCTCTGCCATGAACATAGTGTCACAATCCCCAGTGCTACTTCATATTATCTGAAACCCCTCAGCTTGGATATAGGACTGTTAAATGTTAGGAATTTCAATGTTTTTATTTTATATGCAATTTTATGATCATATTTCATTGTAGACTTGCATGAATTGCCTAAGAAGATAAAAATAATTACAACATAAATAAATAAGAGTATTGAATGTATTATATTTACATGTAGAAAACAGACTTCTAATATTTCTTCATACCATTTCTCCTCATGTAAGTATAAAATTGGTAATACTTTGGGTTTCATTGTGGTAATATATATGATTTTAAAAATTGCTGTATGGGTTACTGACTTGAGTTTCATAAAAATGGTTATTTTCAATTCTTGAAAATGTGGCTTGAGAATGGCTTGAGATTAGGACAGAATTTCAACAGTGTCATCTTGTGCTATAATTTTATGCACAACACAACTTTCTCAGTATTGATAGCTACAAAAATCAAAGTATTGCTCAACTCTGACTGTAAAGGTGTTTGAGTCACATGCACTGACAATGTGCATAATATATAATAACTGCTTCTTCATAATAACAAGTCTATACTGAGATTTGTGCTTAAAAAATAACTGTAGCCTTCTTTTAGATAAATACTGAAAGAGTTTTATGTAAGCAGTGAATTCTTGAGTGCAAAGACTATTTATGGTATGTATTCTTAGAAATTAGGTTTTTTTTGTTTTGTTTTATTTTTTGTCATTTCAGGTGTCCTCCATAATTAACCTGAAATTTCTTCCCAGACGCTTTCTCTAAGAAGTAAGTACCCTTTCTTTGAATTCCTTCTTCTTATGCATTTGCAAACATCGCCAAACAACCTCATATGTCAGTGTTATACAGGTGTAGACTAAAGATAACACGTGAAGCAAAACAATTCTGGCTACAGTATCTTATAGACACTATTTTTTTCTTCTAAGACTTGACAGAAAATGAGGCAGAATGCATCAGTGTTCAGGGGCGTTAGCAAGGCCCCATATACGATGAAGCTTACTTGTATTTCACATATCAATTTGAGTTGCTATATAGTATAAATTGACCTTTACCTGTTTCTAACACATCTGTTTTCTTCATCTGTTGATTTTTGAAAATGCTGGAGTATCAGTCTCAGAAAAGACCCCTTGTGCCCAGACTTGAAAATGCAATTAAAAACACTAATTTATTCCTTCAACCTTAAATTATATAAAATTGGAATTTACATTATGAAAGATGATGTATATGAGAAAATTACTTTTTAGTTATCTCATTAACACATATGCAATATTCTTAGTAAGAATTATATTTACTACATTTTTGTTTGGCCTCATTACTAGCCAATATTCATTTTAATATTTAAGGAAATGATATTGTACACAAATGGTATATACCACACATTAACATGAATATATAATATTATGGTAAAAGCCTTATTCCCTTAACAATATATAAAATTATTAATATATATGACTACATTAAAGTCCTGTAAGGAAACATTAGCATGTAAATGAAAAGTAACAATTCTATTATAGGAGGCAATAGAGGTTAGCTGTCAGGCTATCATGGTTACTGATCATTGTGTTTTGTCTCAGCCTTGAGAGAAAACAACAAGTAGAGCAGAAAGATCTGAAAAGTGTTCAGGTTAGGGAGAGGAAAAAGCCCAAGTAAATTCAAAAAGTCACATGAGAAGTGCAAAAAGCTGCAGCAATTGCTGAATTTTTAAAAAGCTATTATGGTATAAGGAAAGACAAAGAATACCACTGGTTAGAAGGCTTCATCTTATATTACAAAAGTAAAAACTAATTCAAAAGAAGAGTCTCAACTGAGAATGTCTATTATGAAAACAATTATGAAAAGAAGTATGTCTACAGGCTCAACAGTTAGAGGCCATGTAGCTATGATCCAAGTGGGCTAGGTTACACCTTATGCGAGCAGAAAAATAGGGCAGTGTCATCCACCCAATACTGGGCATTAAAGATTCAAGGTTGAGGCAGTCAGTGAGTCTTGTGCCAAGAGCTACCATTGCCAGGTAATATGTGGCAAGGTCAGCATCCCTGAAAGGAAGCCCTGAGAAACCACTGCATATAGCTGTGAAGGTGAAGCTTAAGGTGCAGTTAAGCCAGGGTATTGGAGATTCCAGGATCATGAGATATACACCATATAGGCATGAAGTAAGAGATAACCCAAGAGAAGAGTTATGTGCATTGCCGGAGTCAGAGCTAGAGGGTCAGGGGGGTTTGGAGTCCAGATTATCCCATCACATCATGAGACTTAAATATAGCAGACACTCAGGTAAAATATTTTGAAAGGATCCACATGAGACACAGACAACTACACTAATTATGCTAATAAAAGTATGAATCCTGTATTATTTAGCAACCAGGATCAGGCTTAGATCTCAAGGTCTCTTGGTGCTGAAGTACAGAGGTGCAGTGTTTTTAAAACAAAAATCACGATTACAACAATGTTCCAGTGGGTTGGGGGAGGTGTTAGAGTAAACTTGCAACATCTGTGTTTTTGCAGAGCTTAGCAGTATTTTCCAGACACCACATGATATTGTGTTTTCGTGTGTGTGTGTGTGGTGGTTTGTTTTTTTTTTTGTTTGTTTGTTTTGTTTTGTTTGTGTGTGTGTGTGTGTGTGTGTGTGTGTGTGTGTGTGTGTGTGTGCTCCCTTTAGGTATTTTGGTTTTAGATGTTAGCTTAAACAAACATTAATTATTTTGGTTAATACATCTGGACCATGGTCAGAATGATGGACAGTACCTAAAGCCAAAGCAGATATAACTATTGGAGAGTGGAAGTCTGAGAACTCTCTAGAGTGAGCAAAAATAGAGTGAGAACAGATGTCATTATTTTAGTCATTTTAGTTTGATATTTACAATGATGGATTTTGGTCTTGTTTTGAATCCATCTTTCCCATTATGCTTCTGTTCTTCCCTTTGGGAATGGGAGTGTTTAACTTTCTCTACAATATGCTGAAAGAGTCCAATTTATGTTTGTTTTATGATTGTACAGGGATGAGATTAGAGTTAAGAGATTGCTTTGAGTCTCAGAAGAGTCTTTGGAGCTTTGAATGATTTTAGAAATATTAAACGCTGTGAGCCTCTCAAAAATATATGAAGAGTGTGTGAGATCCAGAAGTAGAATGTGGTTTGAATGTGTACTCTTTTCATTGGCTCATGTATTTGAGCACATGGTCTTGAGCTGTTTGTGTAAGTGATGGCACATTTAGGATGTGACATTTCAGTGAAAGTAGGGGCTTGCTAGGAATGAAATGAATCTTGCACTTTTATACACCAACCCTTGTTGATGGAATGTGTAAAGGGTGAGACATTAAAAGATTTATTCTTAGAGTAGTTTAGAACAAAAGTGATCCCAAATTTTAATTCTCTACATCTTCTATTGTCTCTTCCATCTGTAGTTTATAGTTGCTGACCTGTCTGTTGTGTGTGCCTGATTTGGTTGTCTCTTTTGCCTGTCCATAACAGAGGTCTTTGATCTATACTTTTTTGAACAGTGAAGAAAATATATCATGGGGAAAAAAATCTGCAAAATAAATAAATAAATAACAGTTTCAAAGTGGAAGAAGTCACTTTATGAGCTATGTTATAACTCACTTTATGAGTTATGTTATAACGTTATAACATTTATATCCAAATGTTGTTTTCAGCATTTATAGTAGATACTTAGTCTAGTATTGTTTTCAACTGTTAGGTGTTTTCAGAGTAGAATACAGCCCACACATGTTGTTCTGTATAAGGAGAAGGGAAGTATACATAGTTATTCTTTTAGCTCAGGTCGGAAAATCTGGGACGTGAGAGGCATTGTAAGGTTGGATATAATCTTTTCATAGAGACAAATTAAATTTATAGAGTCTGAGTATACAGTAAGACAGCTGATTGAGTACATCATTTCTGATTATCTCAAGGCATGTTAATAACTGGGTTGCAAGGTACAGTAAAGATATCAGAAATTTAAAAAAAAAAGGTATTCTCACACAGTTAAAGTGGAAATTTCTGGTTTCTTTAAAGACTCAGTTTTTTCATGTGATGTTTTGCTGCAAGCTGGGCACATGATATTTTGCTGGAGGCTAGCTTGTCAGGAAGCACATGATATTTGGCTGTGAGCTCTCTCATATGAGGGGCATGACTTTGTCCACCTGAGAGCCTCAGTGGGTGGACTATGAGGAGAGGAGATAGATATATAGAGGACTACAAAAAGTGACATCAATATTTTGGATGGACATTGCTGTGTCGATCTTTGTGCTTTGACACTTGGCTTTGCAGAGAGAAATGTTCCAGAGAACTTCTTGGGGCAATCCAACTGAGTCTTGTGGCTTTTTGGTAACTTGTCCCTATCTTCTGAATCCTGTTGCTGCTTGGTATTGGCCTTTGGATTGGACTGTTGATATCCTGATGACTGGGTTTGGTAATTCCCTAAAGACCCATGGAACCTAATCAGCAGGAAGTAGATAAAAGAGGTCTACAGCCCTACAAAAGAGTTGGAGTTGGAAAGGTGGTAATGCTGTTTAAGAACCCTAAATAAAGTAGGTTTGGTGAAAAATCTAGGCCTACGCACAGTCTATTTCCTTTCTGACTACTGCTTCCTGACTGAAAAAAGAAAAATGCAGCTTCCTTATGCTTCTGCTATACTGCTAAGCAACCTAAACATTTCCTCCCTTGATTTGCTTTGCACTTTGAATTTGGTGATAGCAATGTAATAACTAAACAATACAAATAGTTTTAGAATAAAAGAGTAAAAATATTTTAATTTATTATAATATAGCTAACATGCTCCTATGTCTTCTATCCATAAAGTTTACCACACCATATAATAAAAATACAGAATAATTAGGTTATACTGGATATATAATGTTGAGATAATGAAATATTGTATCATAAAAGACAGTTTACCATAATATAGACCATACACTACTTGGGACACTTATTCAAAGTTATTAATACATTATCTGAAATTCAAATTTATTTGGTCTTACAGTGTTTGCTTTGGCTCTGTTTATATGAACCTGCTCAAGATTTATCAATGCCTCTCCTCATATGAATGAAAGCTAAAATGAATTCAGTGTTAAACACAAAAATGCACTACATATCTCATATGAGCTTTGATTTACTTCGAAAATATTATCTTATTGTCCTTGTAACACCTCCAGAAAGAGCTTGCTTTACCTAGAAGGCACTGATTTCACATCTACGTACACTCTTGCCATTTACCTATTTATTTTCTTCGGGTGCTTATTCAGTTGCTAATATCAAACAGCATAACAGTTTTTCATGCATTTCTTCCTTTAGAATACTTATTACCACCTTTTATAATATACTTTTCCTTTTAAGCTATCTTATTTCCACTGTCATTTAAATATAATTGTGTTTAAACACTATGAAGTCAGACATTTTATAGTACAAGACTGTATACATAATTCTTTGAACCAATGAAACACATGAGAGAACCTTAATAAATGTTTGCAGTTATAATTAGTTGAATAAGTACTTCCTTATCCAGAGGGCAACAAAACAAAACTCTTTATTATATACAACGTTCTTCTCTAGTGTGTTGTCTTCCTTAATGTTTTAAATACAACTTGATTGGATTTTATTAAAATGATTTAGTGATCATATCACTCTAAAATATACATAACTTAAAATTCAATAATTACTTTTTGATAGGTTATATAATATCTTCTTTTCCTTTATTTAAAATCATTAAATGAACATTTAATTCAAATTAGTGAAGTTATTTAGGTGTTGTGTTAAATATTTTATATACCACTCTTAAACCTATGTATGCAAAATTACTTTCTTTTTTTATATTTATACTCTTCTTGGGAATTTGGAGACCTAGAATTAGAAGGCTCCAATTTTTCTATGGTAGTTCTAAGACATGAAAGGATATGAAGATTTTATGCTCCTACCTCCCAAAAGGATGACCAGATTAAAATATTGTAAAGGAGTTTATAACTCAATGTCTAGTAGTTTAGATCCAAGAATGTACAGTTCAGTAGTATCTTTAAAGCTTACGTATGTATTATGATATAATATCATAAGGAAAGGTGCCTTTAATCCTTTAGGTTTCCCCAGTAGAAAGACACCAATCTTGGGAATGCTACTAAGGAAAGTCAGGGCCGGGTCTGGAACCTCATCTACAAGCAGACATAATGTAATTCTCCAGTTGCTTCATCATATCTTTATAAGAATATAATCTAGACATCAAAACACACACTTTATGCTCTAATTTTTAAACAATTCCTCTATTTTGACATCTTAATTCAAATGCAACTAAAATTCACATTAAATAAATTTGGTATGCACTAGCCCATAAGATTAACAAAGTTTTGCACTGGTCTATTAGGTCATAGGTATATACAAGTGTCTTTGAACAAAGAATAAATTGTTAAAAATTATTCTCACTATAAGATGAGTATCAAAAAAAAATCTCAAAGCCAACAAATAAACTTCTCAAGTTTACTCTTACAATGATTTGTTGATTTACTAGAAAGGAACTACTAACATTTTATGGATGAAAATTACTTGGGCCAATAATTGTTCTTTTTTTACATGCAAACTATTTTGTTATTTTTAATTTTTGCATTTTTTATTTTATTTAATTTTTAAATATTAGCTATAGTTTATTACCTTTGTATCCCAGCTGTAGCCTGCTCCCTCATTTCCTCCCAAATTCACCCTCCCTTCCTCATCTCCTCCCTGCCTCTTTCCAAGTCCACTGATAGGGGAGGTCTCTTTCCTTCCTTCTGATCTTAGATTCTTCAGTACTAGCTGCAGTGTCTACCTCTGTGGCCTAGCAAGGCTGCTCCACCCTGGGGAGGGGGGAGTTCAAAGAGGCAGCCATTAAGTTCATGTCAAAAATAATCCCTGTTCCCCTTACTAGGGACACCCACTTGGATACTCAGCTACCATGGACTACATTCGAGCAGAGGTTCTAGGTTATATCTATACATGGTCCTTGGCTGGAGAAACAGTCTCATAAAAGACCCCTGTGCCCAGATATATTAGGTTGTTGTGGAGAGCCTGTCTTCTCCAGATCATATTAACTCCCCCTTCTTTCACATGATTCCCTGCACTCTGCCAAAGGTTTGGTTATGAGTCTTAATATCTGCTTTGATACACTGCTAGGTAGAGTCTTTCAGAGGCCCTCTGTGGTAGGCTCCTGTCCTGTTACTTGTTTTCCTCTACATCCAATGTCCATCCCATTTGTCTTTCTAAGTGACAATTGATCATCTTATCCCAGGTTCTCTTTCTTGTTTATCATCTTTAGGTGTACAGATTTTAGTATGTTTACTTTATCTTATAGGTCTAGGACATACTTATAAGTTAGTATATGTCGTGTGTGTCTTTCTGCTTCTGGTATACCTCACTCAGGATGATCTTTCCCAGCTCCCACCATTCACTTGCAAATTTCATGATTTCCTTGTTTTTAATTGCTGAGTAGTATTCCATTGTATAAAAGTACCACAATTTCTGTATCCATTCCTCCTTTGATGGACATCTGGGTTTTTTTCCAGGTTCTGGCTATTACGAATAAAGCTGCTACAAACATGGTTGAGCAAATGCAAATGCAAATGTCCTTGCAAACCGAATCTAAGAATACATCAAAGATATCCTCCATCATGAACAAGTAGGCTTCATCCCAGGCATGCAAGGGTGGTTCAACATATGGAAATCCATCAATGTAATCCACCATATAAACAAACTGAAAAAGAAAAACCGCATGATCATCTCCTGAGATGCCAAAAACAGGCATTTGCCAAATTCCAACACCCATTCATGTTTAAAGTCTTGAAGGGATCAGGGATACAAGGCATATTCCTAACCATGGTAAAGGCAATATACAGCAAGCCTATAGCCAACATCAAACTCAATGGAGAGAAACTTCAATCAATCCCACTGAAATCAGGGACAAGGCAAGGCTGCCAACTCTCTCCATATTTCTTCAACATAGTACTTGAAGTCCTAGCTAAAGCAATAAGACAACTAAAGGAGATCAAGGGGATACAAGTATGAAAGAAAAAGTCAAAGTTTCACTATTCATAGATGATGAGAGTATACATGAGTGACCACAAAAATTCAATCAGAGAACTGCTTCAGCTGATAAACACCATCAGCAAAGTGGCTGGATACAAAATTAACTCAAAAAAAAAAAAAAAAGATTTCATGTATACCAAAGACAAAAGAGCTGAGAAAGAAATCAGGAAAACAACACCCTTCACAATAGCCATTAATAACATAAACTACCTTGGTGTGACTCTAACCAAGCAAGTGAAAGACCTGTTTGAAAAAAACTTCAAATCCCTGAAAAAAGAAATTGAAGAAGACAACAGAAGATGGAAAGATCTCCCTTGCTCATGGATTGGTAGGATTAATATAGTGAAAATGGCCATTCTGCCAAAAGCAATCCACAGATTCAATACAATTCCCATCAAAATACCAACACAATTCTTTACAGACCTTGAAAGAAAAATTCTCAACTTCATATGGAGAAACAAAAAACCCAGAATTTCCAAAACGATCCTGTACAACAACAGGTCATCGGGAGGTATCTCCATCCCTGATCTCAAGTTGTACTACAGAGCAATAGTAATAAAAACTACATGGTATTGGCATAAAAACAGAAAGGAGAATCAATGGAACCGCATAGAAGACCCAGAAATAAACCCACACACCTATGAATACTCGATTTTTTGACAAAGAAGCCAAAACCATTCAATGAAAAAAAGACAGCATCTTCAACAAATGGTGCTGGTCCAACTGGTTGACTACATGCAGAAAAATGAAAATAGATCCATATTTATCACCCTGCATAAAACTGAAGTCCAAATGGATCAAAGACCTCAACATAAAACCAGATACTCTAAATCTGTTAGAAGAAAAAGTGGGGAACAGCCTAGAATTCATTGGCACAGGAGACAACTTCCTGAACAGAACACCAACAGCACAGGCTCTAAGAGCAACAATCAATAAATGGGACCTCATGAAACTGAAAAGCTTCTGTAAAGCAAAATACACTGTCATCAAAACAAAACGACAGCCTACAGATTGGGAAAAGATCTTCACCAACCCTACATCTGACAGAGGGCTAATATCCAGTATATATAAAGAAGCCAAGAAGTTAAAAAGCAACAAATCAAGTAATCCAATTAAAAAATGGGGCACGGGGTTAAACAGAGAACTCTCTATAAAGGATTGTAGAATGGCAGAAAAATGCTTAATGAAATGCTCAATGTCCTTAGCCATCAGGGAGATGCAAATCAAAATGAACCTGAGATTTCACCTTACACCCATCAAAATGGCTAAGATGCTGAGCCTGATGGCTAACTGATGGGCAGGGTGAATGGAATTTTATCTAAGAAGTGGGAAATAGTAAGAGCTGGAGAGGACAGGAACTCCACAAGGAGAGCAACAGAACAAGAAAATTTGAACACAGGGAACTTCCCAGAGACTCATACTCCAACCAAGGACTATCCGTGGAGATAACCTAGAACCCTGACAATACAGCCACTTCTGATGAGAACTGATAGACTAAGATCAGAAAGTAGGAGAGAAGGACCTCCCCTATCAGTGGACTTGGGGAGGGGCATGCATGCAGAAAGGGGGGGTAGGAGAGTGGGACCGGGATGGGAGGACGGAGGGGCTTATGGGGGGATACAAAATGAATAAAGTTTAATTAATAAAAGTTAAATAAAAATTAAATAAAAAGAAGATATAAAAAACTTCAAGTGACAACACATGCTGGAGAGGATGCAGAGAAAGGGGAACACTCCTCCAATGCTGGTGGGAATGCAAACTTGTACAACCACTTTGGAAATCAATCTGGCGCTTTCTCAGATAATTAGAACTAATGATTCTTCAAGATCCAGCTATATCACTCCTAGGCATATATCCAAAGATGCTCTAGTACACAACAAGGGCATTTGCTCAACCATGTTTGTAGAAGCTTTATTTGTAATAGCCAGAACCTGGAAACAACCTAGATGTCCATCGGTTAAGTAATGGACACATAAATTGTGGTACTTTTATACAATGGAATATTACTCAACAATTAAAAATAAGGAAATTATGAAATTTTCAGGAAAAGGTGAGATCTAGAAACAATCATTTTGAGTGAGGTTTCCCAAAAGCAGAAAGACACATATGATATATCCTCACTTATATAGACCTATAAGATAGGATAAATATACTGAAATCTATATATCTAAAGAAGATAAACAAAAAAGAGGACTCGGGGTAAGATGATCAATCCTCAGTTAGAAAGACAAATGGGAAGGATGTTGGATGTAGGAGAAAACAAGAAACAGGAGAGGAGACTACCACAAAGGGCCTCTGAAAGATTCTACCTAGCAGTGTATCAAAGCAGATATTAAGACTCGTAACCAAACCTTGGGCAGAGTGCAGGGAATCATATGAAAGAAGGGGGAGTTTGTAAGACCTGGAGAGGACAGGAGATCCACAAGGACCAAATATATCTGGGCACAGGGGTATTTTATGAGACTGTATCTCCAACCAAGGATCATGTATGGATATAACCTAGAACCCCTGCTCGGATATAGCCCTTGGTAGCTCAGTATCCAAGTGGGTTCTCTAGTAAGGGGAATATGGACTATTTCTGACATGAACTCAATGGGGAGCTCTTCAACTCCCCCCCCCCCCGCCTGAGGAGGAGCAGCCTTGCTAGGCCACAGAAGAGGACATTGCAGCCAGTCCTGAAGAGGCCTGATAAGCTAACGTCAGATGGAAGGGGAGGAGGTCCTCCCCTATCAGTGGACTTGGAAAGGGGCAGGGAGAAGATGAGGGAGGGAGGATGGGATTGGGAAGGAATATGGGGGGGGGGCTACGGCTTTGATACAAAGTAAA
This sequence comes from Psammomys obesus, assembly GCF_907164565.1. Lineage (NCBI taxonomy): Eukaryota > Metazoa > Chordata > Mammalia > Rodentia > Muridae > Psammomys > Psammomys obesus. The sequence goes on from NW_026596057.1 coordinate 29,222,386, forward strand.
TAACCTGTGATTAATATAAAAAATTTTAAAAAATTAAAAAAAGAACTGGGCAACAAAAAGAAAAAGAAAAAAAAAGAATTAACAACTAAGAAAATTTAAATCAAGCATAGACTTTCAAATGTTTTATGCACCATAATAAAGTTATCTTAACTAAATGTATACTCATGGAAAGTGTAGGATATACAGAATTTTCTGTACTATCTTTGCAACTCTTCTATAAATCTAAATCTATAATAAAATTAAGAAAAATATAATTCAGTGGCTGGCAAGACAGTATCGGTTAGAGGTGCATGCTGCCAACCAAGATGATGGCCTGGCTTCCATTCCCTGGATGCACACGATAGAGGAAAAGGATTTCTGCCCCCACATAGAAATAAATAAATGAATGTTGTGTTGAATACATATGTTTTCAGTAAGATTTACAAAATGTGGGGCTGGAGACATGCCTTAGTGTTTAGGAGCACTTGCTGTTTTTCTAGAGATCCCAGCATCCACATGGAGATTCACAAACATCTGTAAGTCCAGTTCCAAGAAATCCAATGCCTTCTTCTGCCCTCTGTGGGCATCAGGCATGCAAGGCAAAACACCCATACACATGAAATGATAATATAGTCATTTTTTAATTAGAAAAACTCTTAAGTGTTACCCAGTGTTCCAGTTTCACTTCTGTTATTGTGACAAAATGCCCTGACCAAAAGCAACTTTCCACATGGCAGAAAGAGGTTTCTTGGCTTAGAACTCCAAGTTGAAGCCACAATGCAGGAAAGTCAGAAAGTATCACATCCAAGATCAAGAGCCAACAAAGAACCAATTCATCCATGCTGCCTGCCTGCTTCTGCTTCTGCTTCTGCTCAGTGAGATTTCTTCACTCTTACACAGCTCAGGGCCCAAGCAATGGTGCCACCCACATTCAGGGTGGGCCTTCCTATCTCAATGATCAAAAATAGAAAAAAAAATCTGTAACAGATGTGTTCACAGACAGACCTGATCTAAACAATTTCTCTTAAACACTTATTTCCCAGATGACTCTTGGTTATATCCATTTGCAGATAAGACTAACCAGCCATATTTATCACCCTGCACTAAAATAAAGTCCAAGTGGGTCAAAGATCTCAACATACAACCAGATACACTAAATCAGTTAGAAGAAAAAGTGGGGAAGAGCCTAGAAATCATTAGCACAGGAGACAACTTCCTGAACAGAACACCAACAGAACAGGCTCAATCAATAAACAGGGCAACAATCAATAAATGGGACCTCATGAAACTGAAAAGCTTCTGTAAAGCAAAAGACACTGTTGTCAGAACAAAACAGCAGCCTACAGACTGGGAAAGGATCTTCACCAACCCTATATCTGACAGAGGGCTGATATCCAGAATATATAAAGAACTAAAGCAGTTAAAAGGCAATAAATTAAGCAGTCCAATTAAAAAATGGGGTTCAGAGCTAAACACAGAATTCTCTGTAGAGGAATATAGAATGGCAGAGAAACACTTAAAGAGATGTTCAGTGTCCTAGGCCTTCAGAGAGATGCAAATCAAAACGACCCTGAGATTTCACCTTACACCCATCAAAATGACTAAGATCAAAAACTCAAGTGACAACACATGCTGGAGATGTTGTGGAGAAAGGGGAACCCACCTCCATTGCTGGTGGGAATGTAAACTTGTACAACCACTTTGGAAATCAATCTGGCACTTTCTCAGACAACTAGGAATAGTGATTCCTCAAGGTCCTGCTATACCACTCCTAGTCATATACCCAAAAGATGCTCAAGTACACAAGGACATTTGCTCAATAATTGCTTTTATGAGTTCCATTCACTTTAAATTTTTTTTTTAACAACTACATGAGAAAAATTGGCAAGTATGCTTTTCTTTATTAACTAATTTTATACTTTGGCAATTTTATACATGTATATAATATATTCTGATTGCCCTCATCCTTCTCACCTATTTCTTCCTATCCTTCTCTATCTATGAGAACATGAGTTTGTATCTATCCTTTCATACCTAATGGTCTCAATAGTGGGTACACAATAAAAGACAAGGACTGTTCTTCCAGAAGCCATCAGTAGCCAATACTTCAGATTGGATAGGCAAAGTCCACAAGCCACTCTTGTGCTGGCCTTGAACTCTTAGTCTTGAGCTAGCAGCTATACTTACTTTGAAATCAAGTTGATAAATTATAACATGTCTCAAACATTCTACTTATCTCTATCTCTTACAATCTTTCCATTCTTTCAGTTATCTTTCCATGAACCTTATATGAGATGGTATAATGTTTTAATTAGGGCTGAGCCTTCAATTGTCACTCATTCTCAACATCTGGGTGCTCTTTGAGTCTGAATTTTCTTGAGTTCAGTGTACAGGTTTTTGATATATTGGCACAGTGACAAACTATTTTTTCAAATATGTTTATTTCCATAGACAAATACTGCTCTCAGCCATAAGTAGAGATATGGTATTGGATTTAGGAAGATTTGGCAGAGAAGAAACAATGATCAGAATATACCACAGAAAAAATATAACATATTATGAAATGATTTATACCATGATTCCACAATATAGTACATTTTTGTTGTTAAGTTTGTTTAAATTACAGTATTCGCTTTTAATTTACTTCCTGCTCTGTGTTCTCCTGCTGTCTGAGGGCTACCTCCCAGCAGCCCACAAAGTTAGGAGGGGTAGAAGGTGAGAAGCTTGAAATGGCCAGAGAGAACTACAGGGATCAAACACCCAGGTAACAGGTGGTGGCTAGTTCACTAATGCCATAGAACAAAGACTATATAACCCTAGGGGAGTTAGTAGGAGGCTCCAAGAATAGGTATACTAATTGGTTAGAAGTAGGCACTTCAAAGATGCTTGATTTGCATCATACAGCATGCTTCTGTCATAAGAGTAGAATGTCAGTGCATAATTAACATACAGGCAAAGGGAGGAGAGAGCTAGCAGGGAGCTGGGTCAGAGGCTATATATCAAGTATGTTTAGGGAAATCTGTATCTAAAGCTACTCTCCAGATGAAGTCAGGCACAGAACAGGCGGCCCTACAGAGGGGTTGGAGTTCTGCCTTTTGTGTTGAGCCCATAGGAGCTACCCATTCTGGACAAGAACTTCAACCTCAACCAGCAGGGTACCTCCAACACTGCTCCACTGAACTCTGTGCCTCTGGAGGAAAAATAATTCTCTACAAAATCCTCTTATCTACTTTTATCTAATAATCACAGCATTATCCTTTACATGGATTTTCCATGTACAGTGTCCAAAAGATTTTATAAACCATTTAAATTTACATATGTAATTATGAAACTAGAATTTTTCTAGTGAAATTGTCAGGACTGTGCAATGGAGTTATAAAGCAAGTTCGTAAACAACGCCACGTGGCTGGTTCCATATGGGAGGCTTTAAGGGAAGGGGGAGGGTTCACAGAGACCATCTCTGGGCAGGGTAGGAGAAAGAGAAGGAGAGGGAAAGAGAGACATGGTAGGCGGAGGGGCACCCCAACAGAGAGAGGGGAAAAGCATGAGAGAGGAAGAGAACAAGAGCAAGAAGGCAAGTGGAGGTTGGTCCTTTTATGGAGCAACTTAACCATGCCATCATAGGTTGCTAGGCAATCTAGACCCAGGCTACCTAAATACTAACATTCCTCCTTTTTTCTATAATTAAAAAATTAGGAGCTTGGACTACTTCTCATTTATATACTTTAACTTGTAAGGGAAGTTAAAGTATATAAATGTAGGTTCATTGGAAGCAGCTCCTGGTTGCCATGCAAGGGGGTAATAGAGAAAAATGTAATAGCAACAAAATGTCCATATTACAAGCTCAAGAGGAGGAGGGGACTTCCCTGCCCTAGAAAGTTCAGAGCAGAGGGTTGCCAATAGAGAGTTGCCAGCCATGCACTGCAGTAGGTAGGGACTGGGGAATGCTGGGAGAACCTGGAGCTACTTGTCCTGGGTCTGAAACACACCATTCCAGCATTTGGTTAATAAATGAATAATAGGTAGAAATTCTCTTCTGGCTACTTCCTGCTGACACTTGGGGTGCTGTAAGGAGGTTAAAAGGTTGAAATGCTGGCCAAGTCCAGGAAGAGCAGGCTGTTTTGATGCTGTTCAGGGTCTGTGAGAACATCCATGGCTGGGAGTCAAAGTGTGGGTTCAGCCTGACAGAAGTCTGTGAGTTCAGATTGGAAACACCTGTGGTAGCTGCGCTGGCGCTGTTGTGGATGTAGTAACACTTGCGTCTGGCAGGACACTGAAACATATATAAATAGGCAGAAGACAAAGCTAAATAGGTTACAGAGAAAATTTCTTTAGGTGTACATTACTTTTAGATGTGCATTTGAAACTTTTTGTGAGAGCAAACAGAGACAGAAGAAGACACTTGAACATAAGAACCTCCATTTACCTGAGGAAACCTGCATTTACCCAATCACAAAAACAGCTTTGCTTTGTATCTGTCATCTAAGGAAATTGAGGCCAAGTTTGGTTACAGAGGTGTGTAAGCTTAGAGGCCTTTAAAGCAGGCATTAGGTGTAGAAATCTGAAATCCTCTAAAAGACATCCAGAGGGGAATCTGAAGGAAGGAATGAATGGACTATTCCATTGGGAAGGAAGGAGTCACTGACCTGTCAAGGAGATTTAAGAGCAAGGCTTGGCTCAGTAGAATAGTACGGTACAATTTGTTCCAACAGCTTGTCAGCGTTGGCCAGAGACCAAGGGCACAGTTACCTGCAACAGATAAGATTTACCTAGCACTAGGATTTCATAGACAAGTGAGAAGGGGAGGAAGTGAAACCGTGCCAATAGAGGGAAAATCTTAACCAAGGGAGAAGATGGGCCTAGATGAAGGGTTTGGATGTAGGTTAGAGAGAGCAGTAGGATGTGTCTGGGCCTACCAGAAGTGAAGATTCACCAATCTGCTGGTATTGATTGTAGGAATGCAGCAATAAAGTAGCCAGGAAAGGGAAGTCCTAAAACCAGGGAGAGGAGAGGAATCCCACCCTCTGAGATAGACAATAGGTGCAGTACTTATCTGGAGCCCAGCTAACCTGAGAGGTAGATTCAGGTGGATTTCCTGCAGCTTACAAGAATCTCTTTTAAGTTTTACAAAGCAGATAAAACTTTAGACATGTTAAATTTATCATTTTAATCTTCAATGAAATATACATTGTAGAAAAGGCAGAAGACATACACCTTTGTGTTAACAATATAAATAAATACTCCCTAAGGTGAGCTCTGGAAAGGCAGAAACCTTTTATGAAGTAGAGGGGCAAAAGCACACTTTATCTTAATTTTTAGTATGATTACACATTATGGAAGGGAAGCTTATTTTTCTATCCAGAAGACTGGATGTACATAAGACTAGCACAGTGAGAAACAATTCTTAGGACTATACTTAAAAGACAAACCAAAGGAGATTTAAAATCTTGAGCTTTGAACCATGATAGTGGGTGGTATAGTGGAATATTTTTTTATTAGAGTTAGATTAATAAATCATAGCTCTATTAATAAAGGTCAAAGCTCTGGACAGTCAATAAAACAATAGCATAGAAAGGAAGCATTTTTACCTATTTAGGATACCTTAAATCTCCTTAGACCTTGCAACCTTTATAACTTACATTTACCAACCTTAAAATATTTTTTAGACCCTCAAACAACATTTTCCTTAGGCCTTTGTGTCTAGTTATTTACGGTGAGACATAGGTAAGACTGCTATGAACATTTATTGTTCTTTAACTAAAGGTATGGTAAAAGGTTACATCTGAGGCCTGTTTCTTATGTCTGGCAACAAGGCATATTGTGTCGAGGCCTAACAGTAACAACTCTCAGACTGAGTCTTAAGGCCTGGTCTCCTGCATATGAAGACAACTGGGAAGACATCTGAAATCTCCCAAGACAGAAGTTGGCAATATAACCATAGGATTCAAATGTGGGGTTAAAACAGACGAGCAGCTATACAATGGAGTATTACTCAGCAATGAAAAATAAGGAAATCATGAAATTTGCAGGTAAATGGTGGGACCTGGAAAGGATCATCCTGAGTGAGTTGTCCCAGAAGCAAAAAGACACACATGGTATATACTCACTCATATAAACATACAACATAGAATAAACCCACTAAAATCTGTACATGTAAACAAACAAAGCAAAAGAGAGGACCCTAACTAAAATGTTCAATCCCCATCCTGAAAGGCAAAGAGGATGGACATCAGAAGAAAAAGAAAACAGGAAACAACCTAGGAACCTGCCACAGAGGGTTCCTGAAAGCCTCTGCAGTGCAGACTGTCAAAGCAGATGGCTGAGCCTGATGGCCAACTGATGGGCAGAGTGAATGGAATTTTATCTAAGAAGTGGGAAATAGTAAGAGCTGGAGAGGACAGGAACTCCACAAGGAGAGCAACAGAACAAGAAAATTTGAACACAGGGAACTTCCCAGAGACTCATACTCCAACCAAGGACTAACCGTGGAGATAACCTAGAACCCTGACAATGCAGCCACTTCTGATGAGAACTGATAGACTAAGATCAGAAAGAAGGAGAGGAGGACCTCCCCTATCAGTGGACTTGGGGAGGGGCATGCATGCAGAAAGGGGGGGGGACAGTGGGACCGGGAGGGGTGGAGGGAGGAGCTTATGGAGGAATACAAAATGAATAAAGTGTAATTAATAATAATAAAAAAAACAGAGGAGCAGCATTGTCTGGGCTTGGTAAGGCTGGTAGAGGTTGCTGAATCTAGGAGCCATTTGTCCTCCTCCAGGCCAAGGAGCTTGAAGGCTGGAAGTGTTTGTGGCTATTGTGCTAGGCACAAAGGAAAAGCCTGCATGAGAGCATTTTGACTTCCAGAGGCAAGTCTGCCATCAGGCAGTCATGGTTTGTTAGGCAGCCATGGGACCAGTGTCCCCTTTGGCTGCATTTAAAATAGCTACCTGGCGAAGTTGACTTTTGGCTATGCCCCAGCAGGATGGGGCATTGCAGACCTCTTGTTTTTTGTGGGGGAATGCCAACAGCCTCAGAGCAGCAGCCAAGGGCTGGAGCATAGTTTTTTGATGTAGATTAGCCTATCGGGAAGACTCCTCTCATTTTTCTACAAACTCCTGTATGATGACTCAGGGACCATCCTCAGGGACTACGTGTTCATTATAGATGGCAGTGAGGCTATGTTTGCATCTGTAGGTCTATAAATATTTTTTGAACGTGTTAAAGGACTTGGTCATCTATAAGATGACTGAAAAATTAATTTGCATTTGTTAGCCAGTAAAACTTAGGACTTCAGGTTTCATCCCTGTTAAGTTAGAGCCTTAAAAGTAGCCCACTAAAGTAAGAGCATGACAGTTTGCTGTATAATTTAGTATATAAAAAGTTCATAGCTTATAAAAATCTAAGTCTATACTATAGGTTAATAATATTACCATTTTTAGAAAACAAGACAAAGCATATTAAAACATGCTTTTTGATAGTGAAGAAATAGCACAATGCTCATAATTTTAACATAAGTAAATGCCTTTAAAATGAATAGATCTTAATTTACAGTATTGGTAAAAACTTGCATGTAGTAACACTTGAGTTACGAATTTTTTTTTTTTTTTTAGGGAGGCGGCGGCAGAGGCAGGTGGATCTCTGTGAGTTTGAGGTCAGAGTGGTCCACATAGTGAGTCCAGGACAGCCAAAGAAGCCCTGTCAAAAGAGAGAGAGGAAAGAAAGAAGGAAGAAGGAAGAAGGAAGAAGGAAGAAGGAAGAAGGAAGAAGAAAGGAAGGAAGGAAGGAAGGAAGGAAGGAAGGAAGGAAGGAAGGAAGGAAGGAAGGAAGGAAGGTCATTATCACTCTTGTAGATCATAAAATCCACGAATGGGACAGAACACCGCTACAAGGAGGAGCTGGGCTAGGATCCTCAGAATTTCCTCAGACTGTGAGTGGAAGGAGGCTACCATCCCCTGCCAGAGACAGGCAGGGACTGGGTATGGTGCGCCTCATGCAGGATTACAGGCGATTTGGCCAGCTACCAGCTCTGCACTAGACTAAGGAGAAGCAGCAGGATCTCCGACAATCCTCTGGAGAGGATCAGAGACACAAAGCAGCTCCTCTCAGAGGAGGCAGCCTATCTGCTGGAACCCAGCTAAGGCCAGTAGCAACCAGAAGCCTGGCTCACCCACCTGGGTCACCTTGGTGGAAACACCAAGCTGCCTTTGTCGTTGGCAGTACGACGCTGGTGAGCCGAGCCAGGACACTACTAAACAGGAATGAACGCTGGTCCCTCCTCCTTCCTGTCCTCACCCCGTTTGCGTTTATTGCTCCCCAGCTTCTCCCTCTGCTATTCCTTCCTTCCTCGGACTGCCAAGACCAAAATCCAACTCCATTCACCTCATCTTTATTACACACCCTCTTCTGCACAGAGCCTCATTCTAGGTGCAACAGTGGAAGCCAAGAATGTGACCTCTGGTGACAGGCAGTCTAGTCTCCAACCCCAGCACCACTAAACAGCCAAGCAAAGCTGAGCGAGTATGTCGCTGAGCCCTACCCTATTTGCTTGGTCGTCTCCAGCCCTGCCTCACTGATGTGTTGCAAGATACAATTTGCTAATATATGCAAAGTACTTAAAAAGGTGTCTGACACACTGGGCAGGGTGACACACAGCTCGGGAGTATAAGAACTACTAAGCCTCCTCAAAATGTGTCTCTTGACTGAATGAAATGAATGGTTTATTGTTTTAAGGTTATTTTGGGTTTTTGTTGTTGCTGTTGTTCTGTTTGGGGATTAGTTGTTGTTGTGAAAGGGTTAGACTAACTTTGTAACCTGGATGTCTTCTAAAGCCTATAGCTTTGAGTTTTAGGTTCAGGTTAAGCTAAAGCCTCTTAGTACCTTTCCAGAGAATGGAGAAATGTGACCCTATCTGTGAGGACAGATAGAAAAAAAGCAAGCAAGCAATGACCTTCACTCAGCAAAAAGAATGACCAAACCCTTGTCTTCAACATAGTGTTTCTTAGCAACGAACTCAGACTTCTTCTGAGTAGCTTTTGACCTCCAGCCAAAAGTCCGCAGCCCCTAATCTTCAAGGATGAGCTAACCACCCCACCTTAAATTGCAGCTGCATCCACACTTGGCAGGACTGGCCAAGCTTGAACACCTAAGACTAACCAATTATCTTACTTTATAGCTTCCTCATCCAATCCTAAATTGCCAAAACTTTTGCTCTCTCTTGGAGACGAGTTTGACCTCTGTGAATTCAACCAGCACTGCCTTTAGTTGGCAGTTTCCTACCTCTGTTCTGACAGCTCAGGGTTGGCCTGCCTCCATTTCCAGCTGCAGAGAGAGCAGGGCTCTAGGTTGTCCCCGCCATATTCCGCATTCCAGCGGTTGCTCTTGGTTCTTGCTACTCATTGGCTTAGTCCCAAACCTATTCATGTCCAACGGCCTCTGTTCTTCGATTATTTCCATAGTTTATCTAACCTGATAGCAGCTCACTGTTCAGCCTTGTTCCTCTTTTTGTGAGGCCAGTGCTGCTGCCACTACTGAAATATGCCTCTCTTTTTTTTTATTATTTTTAAATTTTTTTAATATTAGTTACAGTTTAAAAATTATGGAACGCTTCACGAATTTGTGTGTCATCCTTGCACAGGGGCCATGCTAACCTTCTCTGTATCGTTCCAATTTTAGTATATGTGCTGCCGAAGTGAGCACTAGGTTTCTCTTCTTAGACGCTTTCTCACATATAATAATAATAAATCATTTCCCAGGCAGTGGTGGCCCACGCCTTCAATCCCAGCACTCAGGAGGCAGAGGCAGAAGGATATCTGTGAGTTCAAGGCCAGCCTGGTCTACAGAGCAAGTTTCAGGACAGGGCTACACAGAGAAACCCTGCCTCAAAAAGCAAAACAAGTAACAAAAAACAGAACAACTGTAAGACCTGGGATCTCACAGCTCAAGAGTTCAAGATCGCACCCTTCCCAGAAACTCCCCCAGACCACGACTTGTTGCAAAAGCGAGAGGTTTATTAACCATTGCGCAATGGGGTCACCCCTGCCGGTCAGCAAAGAGTGGCACTGGGAGACAAAGGCCTTTAGGTTTTTAAGAGTTACGAATTTTAAAAGCAACAATATAGTACAACAGTAAAGCAATTTTAAAATTACATTGAATTTATTATGTCAAACCTATTAGGCAGAAAGCATAGTGGTGAATATGGATCATAGGCAGCTCATAGCAGGAGAAACATTTCTTAATTTAAGAATTGATAAAGACATAGGCAGTTAGACATACATTTTAAATTAGCTTAATTTAATTTGAATAGATTTTTATAACCTGGAATGCTTAACATTATATAATATTATTTTGAATCAGGGTTGAATTATATATATTATAAAATATAACTTTGAATTTTTTTAAGATTTGTTATCTTTTTATTAATTACACTTTATAAACTTTGTATCCCCACTTAAGCCCCTCCCTCCTCCACTCCTGGTTCCACCCTCCCTCCCCCTTCTTCACACATGCCCTTCCCCAAGTCCACTGATAAGGGAGGTCCTCCTCTCCTTCCTTCTGATCTTAGTCTATCAGATCACATCCGGAGTGACTGCATTGTCATCTTCTGTGGCCTGGTAAGGCTGCTATCCCCTCAGAGGGAGGTGATCAAAGAGCAGGCCAATCAGTTCATGTCAAAGGCAATCCCTCTTCTGATTACTATGTAACCCACTTGGACACTGAACTGCCATGGGCTACATCTGTGCAGGAGTTCTAGGTTATCTCCATGCCTGGTACTTGGTTGGGGTATGAGTCTCTGGGAAGACCTCTGTGTTCAAATTTTCTGGTTCTGTTGCTTTCCTTGTGGGGTTCCTGTCCTCTCCAGATATTACTATTTCCCACTTCTTACATAAGATTCCATGCACTCTGCCTAACAGTTGGCCATAAGTCTCAGCGTCTGCTTTGATAGTCTGCAGAGCAGAGCCTTTCAGAGGCACTCTGTCGCAGGTACCTAGGTTGTTTCCTGTTTTCTTCTTCTTCTTATGTCCATCCTCTTTGCCTTTTGGGATGGGGACTGAGCGTTTTAGTCAGGGTCCTCTCTCTTGATTAGTTTCTTTAGATGTACTGATTTTAGTAGGTTTATCCTGTTATATGTCTATATGAGTGAGTATATACCATGTGTGTCTTTCTGCTTCTGGGATAGCTCATTCAGGATGATCCTTTCCGAGTCCCACCATTTACCTGCAAAATTTCATGATTTCCTTATTTTTCATTGCAGAGTAATACTCCATTATGTAGATGTACCACAATTTCTGTATCCATTCTTCAGTTGAGGGACATCTGGGCTGTTTCCAGCTTCTGGTTATTACAAATAGAGCTGCTACAAACATAGTTCAGCAAATGTCCTTATTGTGTACTTGAGCCCCTTTTGGATATATGCCTAGGAGTGGTAAGGCTGGATCTTGAGGAAGCGCTATTCCTAGTTGTCTGAGAAAGTGCCAGATTGATTTCCAGAGTGGTTGTACAAGTTTACATTCCCACCAGCAGTGGAGAAGGGTTCCCTTTCTCCACAACCTCTCCAGCATGTGTTGTCACTTGAGTTTTTCATCTTGGCCATTCTGATGGGTATAAGGTGAAATCTCAGGGTCATTTTGATTTGCATTTCCCTGAAGACTAAGGATGTTGAGCATTTCTTTAAAGATAACTGTGTTTCTCTGCCATTCGATATTCCTCTGCAGAGAATACTCTGTTTAGCTCTGTTCCCCATTTTTTAAGTGGATTACTTGGTTTGTTGCTTTTCAGCTTCTTGAGTTCTTTATATATATATATATACTGGATATTAGCCCTCTGTGAGGTAAAGGGTTGGTGAAGATTCTTTCCCAATCTGTAGGCAGGCGTTTTGTTTTGATGACGGTGTCCTTTGCTTTACAGAAGCTTTTCAGTTTCATGAGGTCCCATTTATTAATTGTTGCTCTTAGAGCCTGTGCTGTTGGTGTTCTGTTCAGGAAGTTGTCTCCTGTGCCAATGAGTTCTAGAGTTTTCCCCACTTTTTCTTCTAACCGATTTAATGTGTATGGTTTTATGTTGAGGTTTTTGATCCAGTTGGACTTCAGTTTTGTGCAGGGTGATAAGTATGGATCTATTTGCATTTTTCTACATGTAGACATCCAGTTAGACCAGCCCCATTTGCTTTTTTTTTTCCATTGTATGGTTTTGGCATCTTTGTCAAAGATCAGGTGTCCATAAGTGTGTGGGTTTATTTCTGGGTCTTCTGGTTCCATTGATCCACCATTCTGTTTCTATGCCAGTACTATGCAGTTTTTATTACTGTTGCTCTATAGTACAGCTTAACATCAGGGATAGAGATACCTCCAAAAGATTTTTTATTGTAGAGGATTGTTTTAGCAATTCTGGGTTTCTTGTCATTCCATATGAAGTTGAGAATTTTTCTTTCTAGGTCTGTAAAGAATTGTATTGGTAATTTGATGGGAATTGCATTAAATCTGTAGATTGCTTTTGGTAAGATGGCCATTTTTACTATGTTAATCCTGCCAAGCCATGAGCATGGGAGATCATGGGAGATCTTTCCATCTTCTGATATCTTCTTCTAATTCTTTCTTCAGAGACTTGAAATTTTTTTCATACAAGTCTTTGACTTGCTTGGTTAGGGTTACACCATGGTACTTTATGTCATTTGTGGCTACTGTGAAGGGTGCAGCCACTCCTCATGAGACCTGATAGAATAGAGGGAAGAGAAGGTGGACCTTCCTTATCAGTGGACTGGGAGAGGGACAGGGGTGGGGAATAGGGAGGGTGCAATTGGGAGGGGAGAAGGGAGGGAGATAGACGGGGGATACAAAGTGAATAAACTGTAATTAATAAAAATAAAAATAATTAAATAAAAATTAAAAACAATATTAAAAAAGTAATGTGTCTCTGTTTGCCACTTATTATAATGGTGATGTATTGTTTCTTTTTATGGTTTTATTTTGTTTTTATTGTAAAAAAGTGATTATTACAAAATAGGTGACCATGAATGATGTTACTATTTCACATATTTTTTTCTGAATGCATTTTACATTTTGTGTGAGTGTGCATATCTATACCCAAATGTGTATATATTACTGTTGTCATTGTTTTGTTTATTTGGTTTGGTTTTGAGGTTGAGTTCCTCTATGTAGCCCAGGATGATCTTGAACTCTCCTAAGCTCAGGTAATCTTCTGGTTTCATCTAAAATTATTTTGGAAAAAAAATGGTATTCAACAGTCTTTAAATTTCATTTAAATGGTTCTCAAAATCATCATGAAATATGGTTTGGAGTATAAGAAGATATGAGGGTATGTGAACTTTGCTGTGTACTTAAGTGTGTGAGGTTTTAGGTGGGCATTGTGAATATGCTTTATACAAAAGGTTTTATTTCTAATGCTTTCATGTTGTTCTGGGAAAGCCAAGTAATATATATATATATATAAAACACCATAGATAATATGTTCCTATTGTTATAGTCATTACATTAATGAACTCTTGCTCAGTTATGGGTACAAAATAGCAAATGGATGCTCTCAACAGTTATCACATGACTATTATAAAAAATAAAAAGCAGTTTAATAGGAATGCTTTTCTCAAAACTGATATATGAATTATTAAACCAATGTACATTGAGTAAAATAATCAGGAATTAATATCTGTTGTCATGAGATTAATTTGAAAAGACATAAATGTTATTTATGTATGTGTCAATCATAATTCTTTTATATACAAAGAATATATTAATTACTTAAGTCTGATAATGTGCATGACATACAATGTATTAAAACACATTATTATGATTTACCCCTGAGTTAATGCAAGTTCCATGTAGTTTATCATTTTGAAGGCAATCTTAAAATCTGAGTAGAATGATTATATAGGCTGGTTTTAATTTTTTTTCTTCTGCTTCTCTGATATGTCAGTGTCTATACAGCCAATATTAATTATTTGCTATTCTCTGGACAATATAAATTCATCTGCAATTTGAACTTTTAATTATGTGATACCTTGGTCAAGAATTATTGTACTATAGAGTACAAAATGTATAAGTGCATCTGTTTTTGTCCCTATCTGTTAGTCTGTGTTAATGGTTCTCAACCTGTGGATCATGACCCCTTAGGTGTTGAGTGACCCTTTCACACGGGTCACATATCAGGTACCCTGCATGTTAGATATTTAATTACAATTCATAACAGTAGGAAAATTACAGTTATGACAAAACAATGAAAATAATTGCACATGAAAAACTGTAAAAGAGTCACAACAGTAGGAAGGTTGAGAACCATTGGTTTGTATCTAATACAAGAAAAGACTCTAGGTCATATACATCATATCTATAGAAAGAATGCCTGCCTCTCAGGAAAATTTATTTTTATTATTATTATTATTATTATTATTATTATTATTATCAGTTATTACAATTTATTCAATTTGTATCCTGGATGTGGACCCCTCCCTGGACTTCTCCCAATCTCCCCCTCCCTCCTTCTTCTCCCCCTCCCCCTAGTCCACTCATAGAGGAGGTCATCCTCCCCTTCTATCTGACCTTAGCCTTATATCCAACTCAAGCCTATCAGATCTCATCAGGACTGGTTGCATTGTCTTCCTCTGTGGCCTGGCAAGACTGCATCCCCTAGGGGGAGGTGATCAGAGAGCCTGCCACTGAGTTTATGCCAGAGACAGCCCCTGCTTCCCTTGCTAGGGAACCCACTTGGAGACTGAGTCTATGGGCTACATCTGAGCAGAGGTTGTAGGTCCTCTCCATGCATGGTCCTTGGTTGGGTTATCATTTTCAGGGCCCCCGGTGAAACTAAACAAGATCCTAGGGAAGATGTTCAATCCTCATTCAGATGGGTAAATGCAGTAGACATCAGAAGCAGGAGAAGACAGGGAACAGGACAGGAGCCTAGCACAGAGGGCCTCTGAAAGACTCTACTGATTTTTGGTATGGAAGCAGAGGCTGAGTCTTATAACCAAACTTTGGGCAGAATCCATAGAATTTAATGAAAGAAGGGAGATAGAAAGACCTGGATGGGACAGGAGCTCCAAAGGATAACCAACAGAGAATTTCTTCTTATCTTGAAAATCTTTCCAGATTCATTCTGACTTTACTGGCCTTAGTGAATCCTTTTGTTTCACCTCCTTTGAAGCAAGGTGAGAAATTAAATTCTGCACTTCATCGTTTGACCTTCAAAACATCCAGCATTTTGGTTGGTATTAACATCAATAGAGATAATTTAAAAGTAGACATACAAAAAGGAAAACTGCCAGTTTTACACACACACACACACACACACACACTTTACATTTCATACTCTTTATTACAAACTCTTCTTTTATGCTAACATGTTCGCTTAAGGCACACACTGCCAATGTCTTGAATTTGTTGTGTAATAAGCCATGATCTCCCTAAAACAATCACAGTTCTTTTAAGGTAATTGATAAAAATTTTCCAAAATGCCAATGCAAAATAATCTAATGGAGGTATACAGAGACTGTAATACAATACAATATTTGAAATGTATAAGCAACTCTAGAATTCAAATAGTAAAATGTATATTTCTGGATTTGAACATAAAGCCGTCAGCATTCACAGATTTTGGTAGCCTTTTTGTTCTATTGAAAGAAAATAGATGGCTCAGAGTGACTAATGAGTTATTCAGAAGGAAAAAGAAACAATATTAGTGATAATAAAAATTTAGCTAGTTAAAGGAAAAGAACAAACTGGAAATTTAAATTACTACAAAACCACAAAACTGCTTGAAGCTGAAAGCAGAAAATAAGGCAAAAACACAAATTGTGATGCTTCCCGGGTTTGTAAGTGCAAAAATCAAACACATATAGAACTTAAATGTCAAGGCACAGCAGTATGGCTGAAAACAGTTTCATTTCTATTCCTGTGCATCACACATTTGCAAACAGACTTCCTATCCAATTTTCAGGTTCCAAATCCAAAGTAAAAAGTCAGCATATCATGACCCCTCTCTCTCTCTCTCTCTGCATGTCCAAGTTGCATTCACCATCAACAGGTCCCCGTTTACCGCCATCATCTTCTGTTGGTGAAGATATTAGTGAAAGTTTGTCATCTCTGTCCTTGAGGCTTTCTAAAGTAATTTATATCATATTCGCTTCCTGAGTGTGACGTTCATGCTTGTCTTGTTCTTTCACTCTTACTTTTACATGTAGTTCAGGAGTCTACTTCAGTGGCAGGGCTGTGCTGTTTTGTGAGTGGATCATCCAATATGCCTAGTGATTTCTTTCTTTAGAATTCAGCTCTGTTTTTACCTCTAAACTTGTAAAACTGATGACAAAGTGAGATACTGGGCAGTACTTCATAAAGCATTATTTATGGGAAACAGGAGATTCCCTAGGAGACATTTTTCATTTCTCATACAAAAATACCTTCTGCTTAATAGAATTGAATATTTTAATAATACTAAATTATAGTGAATCCTTGCTCTTCTTAATTTAATAAAGTCTCAAGTTATGTTATCCTCAATTAATTTCTTATTCTCATACTCTCCAATGTTTATTCATACCATTTGTAGAAAGCTTTCTTAGTATTTAAAACATTATACTAGCCACTGTTTTATAGTTTAAGTATTTTAGTTAGTTATTTACTATTTATTCTTTGACAATATTATGCTTGGATATAGTGTCATTTAGTTGCTCTTGCCCTCTTGTCCACTTGAGTATTAAATTGGAGTTAGGTAGCAGAAAACTAATATAAAATTAATATTTATTTTATCTAATATGGAATTTTATTTTTGTCCATGCTTACTATCTTGGTTTCGTTTGTTTGTTTGTTTGTTTTCATTAACAATTACTATTATAGCTTTGAGATCAGTATAATAAAATGGAGTGGATAATGATCATTTGTACAAAATTGTATGCTCACTGTGCGAATAATTTAATTAATCTGGCATAAATTAACATGACACAGCATGAAAATATATTAATCAGCAATAGTATTTTAAAATTAAAGAAGCACCTAGGACAATGAATACAAATATAGCTGAATATTACAGAAATACCCAGCTAAAAATTACAGAAATATCCAGGATGATGAACACAAAAATAACTTTCAAATCAAGTTTTAAAGTATTAAACAAACTCTCATAAGCTAAAAATTTCTTCCTGAAATTATTTATTTGATAAATAAGTAACACTATGAGCAATTTCATTGCTCATAACATATTTGAAAAGAATTGTACTTTCACTTCATATTTTCTTGTCCTAAATCTCAAATTGTAATATGTGATGTTTTAGTATAGTAATTAACAGGGTTTTAAAATAAGAAACGCTTACAAGAGTAGGATTGCACCATATAATTGTTACATGTTGCAGACATTCAACTTTAAATCCTATTTTTAATATAACTTAGATTCAGTAAGTTACGGTGTACCGTGCATCAATTTGGTTAACTCAGCAATATTAATTAACTATTTGCTATTTGGGTTTACAACTCTTACATAAGAAGAATTAGATTCTTTGTATTGATTATTTTAACTTTTAGTTTCTTATTTCTTTTTATTTTAAATGTTTCATAAAATTTTGAAAGATGTAATAAAAGAAGAAAATGTAAACTTCCAAAATCCTATTCTCATATATAGATTTTCTCATGCTGTAGGCTTTATGTACTTTGCATATTTACTATATGTAAATACTATAAATATATTCTGTGAACAAAACTGTGAGCAATTGTGTGTAATGCATTAGAATTGTTTTATGGTTTATGGAGGTAGCTCAGCAGTTAAGAGAACTTGTTACTCTTGCAGAGGACCCAGATATAGTTCTGAGAACGCACATGGTAACTCACAAACTTGTGAATCCAGTCTAGTGGCTTTGATGACCTGTCCTGGTGTCTGAGAACACCAGGCACCAACACTGTGCACATACATACATACAGGAAAAATGCATGTGAAGTAAAAATAAATATACAGTCTATTTTTGTTGTTGTTGCTTTTCAAGACAGGGTTTCTCTGTATAGCCTTGGCTGTCCTAGAACTTCTTCTGTAGAACAGTCTGGCCTCAAACTCACAGAGATCTGCCTGCCTCCACCTTCCAAATTCTGGGATTAAAGATGTGTGCCAACGTTGCCTGGCTCTAAAATATTTTTCTTATTCATAAATATAATTTTAAAACTCATCCTCTTTCATGTATATATTGTCTACATCATCTTAATATTAACAATATAATTGTAACCAATTTAATTACATAGAAACATTATTCATAAATGTTATACAATGTTACAATATTTTGAACACAGCATTTTAAGGGAAGATGATAAGCTTGATACTCTATGCATGGCACATTTTGGCTTGATGACTTGGTCTTACTACCTCAGCTATCTGAATGCTTGGAATACAGGTTGTGTCACAAATCCTACCTTTAAAACATAAAATCTTATTTTAAAAATATGGTTGGGATATTTAGTAAAATTGAGCTTTTTTCTAAACTTGGGCTCAGCCAGTGGAGTAGTTCTAGAAAACCCATTTATATCCTCCATAGTATCTTCCATTGCATTCAGACTGTATTATTTTGTCTGCAAAATTGTATAGCAGAAGTATCCATAGAACATTGTATACATAATAAATAAATAAATCATTAAAAATGAAGTATCATAAGTTTTGCTATCAAAGATACCATACATTTGTATCTTTTTTTTTTTTTTTTGGTTTCTGAATTACTTTAATACAAAATTTGCATTTGGAACTGAGAGTGGTCAGCATTTAGTGTAGCTGTCACAAAACCCTCACTTCAATCCAGAATACTGAAATTAATTCATTAATTAACTAATTACTTAATTAATCAATTAGTAATAATTCTGTACATAATGTAACTTTCACATTCTTTTGTTCTTACCCAATTTTATAGAATTATGGATTTATAACCACAAACATATTACTTGTACTGTAATAGGTATTAGAGATAACCTGAGATGATTTTAAATACTGATGAGGGCTTAGAAACATTTTTTTTTCTTTTTATTATTATTATTTTTTTCTTTTTAGTTACATTTTGTTAACTCTGTGTCCCAGCTGTATCCCGCTCCCTCATTCCCTCCCCAACCCCACACTCCCTCCCTGGTCTCCTCCCTGCCCCTTTCCAAGTCCCCTGATAGGGGAGGACCTCCTCCCCTTTCATCTGACCCTGTTTTATCAGGTATCTTCAGGGCTGGCTGCAAAGTCCTCCTCTGTGGCCTAACACCCTGCCCCCCCCGGGGGGGGGGGGGGGGTCAAACAGCCTGCCCTTGAAATCCTGTTAGAAATAGTCCGTGTTCCCCTTACTTTGGAAAACTACTTGGTTACTGAGCTACCACGGGCCACATCCCAGCAGAAGTTCTAGGTTATATCCATAGATGGTCCTTGGTTGAGTGTCAGTCTCAGAAAAGACCCTGTGCCCAGATATGTTTGGTCCTTGTAGAGCTCCTATCCTTTCCACATCATACTAACTTCCCTTCTTTCATATGATTCCCTGCACTCTGCCGAGGGTTTGGTTATGAGTCTTAGTGTCTGCTTTGAAACACTGCTAGGTAGAGTCTTTCAGATGCCTTTTGTGGTAGACTCCTGTCATACGTTCAATGCACATCCCATTTGTCTTTCTAAATGAGGATTAATCACCTTCGCCTGTGTCCACTTTCTTGATTATCTTCTTTAGGTGTGTAGATTTCATTATGTTTATCATATCTTGTAGGTCTATGTAAGCGAGTATATACCAAGTTTGTCTTTCTCCTTCTGGGATACTTCACTCAGAATGATCTTTTCTAGATCCCACCACTTGCCTGCAAATTTCATGATTTCCTCCTTTTTGATTGCTGAGTAGTATTCCATTGTGTAAAAATACCACAATTTCTGTATCCATTCCTCCGTTGATGGACATCTGGGTTGTTTCCAAGTTCTGGCTATTACAAATAAAGCTGCTACGAACATGCTAGAACTCATTGGCACAGGAGACAACTTCCTGAACAGAACACCAACAGCACAGGCTCTAAGAGCAACAATCAATAAATGGGACCTCATGAAACTGAAAAGCTTCTGTAAAGCAAAAGACACTGTCATCAAAACAAATAGACAGCCTACAGATTGGGAAAGAATCTTCACCAACCCTTTATCTGACAGAGGGCTAATATCCAGTATATATAAAGAACTAAAGAAGCAGAAAAGCAACAAACCAAGTAATCCACTTAAAAAATGGGGAACAGAGCTAAACAGAGAATTCTCGAAAGAGGAACATCGAATGGCAGAGAAACACTTAAAGAAATGCTCAACCTCATTAGCCATTAGGGAAATGCAAATCAAAACGACCCTGAGATTTCACCTTTCACCCATCAGAATGGCCAAGATGAAAAACTCAAGTGATAGCACATGCTGGAGAGGTTGTGGAGAAAAGGGAACCCTCCTCCATTGCTGGTGGGAATGTAAACTGGTTCAACCACTTTGGAAGTCAATCTGGCGCTTTCTCAGACAACTAGGAGTAGTGCTACCTCAAGACCCAGCTATACCACTCCTAGGTATATACCCAAAATTTGCTCAAGTACATTTGTATCTTTAATGACATATGATCATTGAAAAATTACATCTTATGATTGCCATTACAAACCAGAAATAAAACTACGTGCCATTATAAAGTAAGTAGAGAATTAAGTAACTTAATAAACAAAAAATTATTATATATTGTGGTTATTCAAAAAGTAATAGTTTCTTTCTGTTCTTATTTCTTTCATCACAAATGGACAAAATGTTGGAGAAAGCAAACATTGAGACTGCCTTCGTGAGCATTTATACCCAACATAAGTTTCTTTCAGAGAAGCGTTAGATTTAAAATGAAAGACTCTAGGAGTACAGTATAAAGAATGTTGTTATGAATATGTAATGTTGGTGGCAAGTTTGAGCTAGTATGCTTGATTTGGCTGTGATGTAGAATAGCACTGAACTACAGAACTGTACATAATATCATAGATAGAATTACCTCACTTTTCTTTTGAGACAGCTTGATATAGCTGTTGCAAACTAAATACTACTGCAAATGTTCTTTTTCATCTTACTAGAGAATTGTTTTTGGAACTTAAGATCTGTATTGCTTGGTTCAATGAAATCCTATTTTCTATTTTTTGCCAAGGTTTAATGGCACAGAGCAGCAAATAATGCATTCCCTTATGCAATTCCAATCCAAGTGAGAGACAGACAACATGTGAAAAAGAGAACAGATTATTGATAACATATAATATCAGTATCGTTACTTATAAAAGGAAGAGCACACAGTTAAGAACATGACTCACCAGAAGCCTATGGATTATTCCCAGACAAAGACAGACATTATCATGGATCACTCCTTGTAGGGGCCAAAAGGCTTTGTGCACATGGGGTAGGCACTAGAGAAGCCAGGAATGTAAACACACAGTTTACCTAGTCAGTAGAATGAGGTGCTTAGCAGTTCTGCTGGAATGTCAGGAATGACGTACTCTTACCGTCTGATGAGACAGGCATTGCCCATATCTTGCATAACTTTTGTTTTTACTTACTCCAGACCCTTTTCTTCTCAAAACTTTGAGTATTTGCTTTTAGACCATAAAACCCATTCTTAGAGGGATGTCACTTGTACTTTTCTAAGCCTAAGTGTCTTCCCTGTCATCTTAGAGCCAGGGCAATCCTTACACCCGCAGGCGTTATGTTTACCTCAGTTAAGCTCGCTAGATCCTAAATCTTAGGTACTATCTCTGAGTCAACAATGCTCATTCTTGTAAAAGAAGCCAGGTGTATTTTGTAAAGAATCTCAATATAAACATGTCTTAAATTGCTGCGCTCTTCAGACTGAATTAATTGTTATTTGAATACTTTTTCCCATAATTGTTCTGTGCCTATATATAGCTAAAGTGAAATGATTTAGGCCAGACTCTAGAAATTCCGGTCCAGCACTGATTACAATTAAATCAGGCCGATTCAAGTTTCATTCTTACCTCACCCTGATTGTTTTTTGTGCCGCCTGCTGTAAAGCTGCCTGCTGTAAATCACCTCATCTGGTAAACTTGGGCAAATGTTGTGAAACTCTCATAAAGGCAAACAACTTGCTAGGAATCAGGGAAAAAAAATCATCAGAATATATCTATCAGAAAGCTGGCAGTTGCACAGGAATATAAGCCTAAAAGATCTGAAAATACTCAATCTCTCCTCTTAATTTCACCAAGTAAGTCTTTTCTTTTTTCCCATTAGAAAAGAAGTTATTTTCTGCCTTCGGGTTTTCTCCATGTAGTTTCTCCGTCTCATAGCTGAGAACTTTGAATCTTCCTCAGACTGGGAACTAAAGTAGACTTCGGAAGTAGATGAAGAGAGAGAACTGGGTGGGAAGGGGGCGAGGGAGAACTAGGATGGGGATTAGGTGCAGGGAGAGCAGAGGAGGTAAGAGGGTTGGGAGAGAGAAAGAAAACCAATGGAGGGGGCATTCTCTGGAACAAGCTGGAGACCTACCATGACGAATATGTGGATGACTCTAGCTGAGACTCCTAGCAGTGGAGGATGTGGAGACTGAAGTGACCACCTCCTTATACCCAGGCAGGACTTCCACCCACAAAACCTTCAACGAAAAATTTAGCCTGCCAACAAGAAGTTCAGGGATAAAGATGGAACAGAGATTGAAGTAGAGCCAAACACAAGCCCTAGCCCAGGTCTTGTGAGACCTAGCCCACAAGAGATAGCCAAGCCCCGACACGATTAAGGATACTCTGTATGCTTGCAGACAGGATACCAGCACAGCTCTCCTCTGAGAGGTTCCCTTCGACATCAGATGGAAACATATATAGAGACCCACAGCCAAACACTGGGTGGAGCTTAGAGAGTCTTATGCAAGAGTTCGGGGAAGGTTAGAGGCACCCAGAGGCAACAAGAACTATACAAAAAGAGCAGTGGAGTCAAATAGTCAGGAACCATGGGGACTCACAGAAACTGAACCATCAACAAAAGTGTATGTATTAACTGGACCAAGGTCCCCTACTGATAGGCCCCTTAGTCTTCCTGAGAGTCCCATAGCAATTAAAGCAGGGGCTGTCTCTGACTTGGACTCTCTTTCCTGCTTTTGGATCACTTTCCCCTAGCTGGGCAGGCTTGTTGGTCCTCAGTGGAAGAGGATGCACTTATTCCTGATGCAACTTGATGTGCTGGAGCTAATTAGTAGGGGTCCCCTTTTCTGAGGAGAAGGGAAGAGGGAAGAAGAAGAAAAGTTGAAAGGGCAGGACCAAAAGGAAAGGAGGGAGAGAGTGGGGTAAGGTTTTAAAGTGAATAAATAATCTGAAGAGAGAAAAAATAAAATGAAGTGCGATCCTTTACTAGGCTCCATCTCAGTCACTAGCATCCCTTTCAGACTCGTCGGTCCGGGCTTTTGGAGAAGGGTGCTGGAAGATGTGGGAACAATGATGAGATAGATGCGTTTTTTGTTTTGTTTTGTTTTGTTTTTATTGTTTTCAACCCAAGGCTTTGAAGAGATGCCCAAACCTGTGAAGCGAGGCAGCTTTGAAAATGATAAAGACGGGACGATAGTAAAGCATTATTTGCTACAAGGGGGAAGGACCAGTTTGTTGCTCTTGCTTTCTGTCCTTCCCAGACAAGTAGGCATGCCCGCCACCCTTGGAAAAAGTGTCAGGACTGCATCGCTGAGGGCTGGTTGTTGCCAAGAGCAATACAGTGAGTAGGTGGTCAGGCCCAGACTCACTCAGCCTTTTCCAGACCTGAGTTCAGAGAACAAGGAGAGTCTTGTAACTGTAAGACATGCGCCTTGTTGTGAGCCCACTTCTGAGCAGCCTGCCTTCTAAAAGTGCCTTCAAGCTTCAGATTCCTGAAGTCGACTCAGGCTCTACAAGAGCTTTCCTTCCCTCAGCAGCTACAGCCAGTCTGTGTCTTTCCTTCTAAACCTCCCTGGAGGCGGTCTCCACGTGCCGTGATGCAAAGCTTGATGCCCTCAGCATTCTCATGACCACTCCTGTCTGCTTGTTCTAAGTAAGCATTTCCTGTCCAGGCAAATCCCTAAGCTTCTTCATCCTCATTATTCACCTACCTCAGGCTCACAGTTCAACAGGACACGAACACTTCTTTGCTTAGCATCACCCTTCACTGCTTTCGTCATCTTCAAATGCAAGCTCCTTGAAATGGAAACTGCTCTTCTGGATTGCCGTCTCACCTACAAGTGTGAACCTCCCACATGGGTCTTTGGACGACAAGCCAGGGACTTGGCTGTGCAGTCAGATGCCAGCTTTGCAGCAGAGCCTAAGGCCCCAGAGAGCAAGAGAATTGACTGGTGGCTGCTAGAGAGCAGAGAGGGCTATCTGCAGTGTGAACAGGCTAGAAGGGGATATTTCTATTCCTACTCCTCACTGGGTTGGTCGGTGATAACTATTGGATGCACACTTCTTACCCTGGAGAGCAAGTTAATTTATATTTAAAGACAGGTTTTGTATATTTCCCCTGTACCCAGAAACCTGTAGTTGTATATTCTCCTATGTCTGTACCAACACTACCTCTTGCTTGCTTTGCTGGCTCTCCTTGGCTGACTTCAGGTCCCCAAAATTCCCTGTGATTTGGAAGAGCTTTACTTTTGCTAACTTCAACCTTTTTTCTTTAAAAAGATAAATAAATAGAACACACACAAAATAAATAAATAAATAAAAATTAAAAACAAAAAAAGTTGAAAACACATGCATCCCTCTAAACATATGAATCCAGGTAGCGTTAAACGGACTGAGGAGATTTTATTCATATAACTAGAAGTGTGTGTGTGTGTGTGTGTGTGTGTGTGTGTGTGTGTGCATGTGCACACGCATGGGCAGCAGCCGTAGTAGTAGTGTGTTTTTCCTCACTGCCCCAAATACCTGGAATAATGACTCATTAGACTCAAAATATATTTACAATTTCCTAGGCCATGTCTCTAGGCTCTTCTCTGACTAGTTCATAGCTTAAAATCACCCATTTATAATAATCTATCTTTAGCCATAGGACTGGTTACCTCTGCTCAGGTGCCAGGTGTCTGTCCTCTTCACATCTTCCCAGATGAATCTATGTGCCTGGTTCTATCCTAGAGTCATCTCTGCCTGGCACACCTTCTAGTCTACCCTATCCTATAGACAATAGTTTTTTTAGGTGATAAGCATTCATACAATACACAAGATATATTCTCTCTCTCTCTCATTCTGTGTTTGTATGTGTATGTGTGTGTACATGTGTGTCTGTGTGATAACAAAGAAGAGTGTCTGTATCTGAAATAGTGTTAGCAGGGAAGAAGGAAAGGAAAGGGGTAAATAATATAATTATATGAACCTTAAAACTAAAAAACAAGACAAAACAGAACAAAAACGGAAAGGAAGCAATAGAATATTTAAGTAGGCCAAATGTCTAAGACTTTGAATTTCTCTGCATTTTAAGAAGCACATAAACCTCAATGAAAGGGTTAGACCAAAAAAACTAAATGTTCTTTATATTTAAGATCAACTGTTATTAATTCATTTCCAAAATACATATTAATTTAACCTCACATATTAAAAGCAGTACCACTAGAAGATAAAGTTCATGAGACCATCTGGGAATTCTGTACACAAATCTTCACTCCTTCACCAATAAAAGAAAGATGAGAGTTCTTCTCACTAGTGTCTCTTGGTGGCTGATCATTCTTGAACATTTCCACTTTTTTTTTTTTAAGACTTCATTTCCCTCCATTTGATTTTAAGGAGTTGTAGAAAATGCCAGACAAATGTCATATACTTAGGCTAAATATATGATGTGAAGCAGAGAGTTTGATTTTATGGATAGGTTGCGGGTCCCAGACATCTGTATTTTAACTTTTTTCTGTAGTTTGTTTGGTATAGCTCATAAATAGCATAGGAGACTCTTCCGGAAGCCAAGTGTGGATGCAGAGGACCACTCTAGGTGCTGAATGACTGATTTGTCTTGTTTCTTGATAGATTTTTTTCAGTTATTTCAGTTTTAGAAGGTTAATATGTGAAAGATTTACTACCATTGCTCTTATATGTTTTTATGCTTATTAAGGCATAAAACAACCTGTCATTTAAGTTATTTTTTTTAGAAATAAATAGTATGCAGTAAAGAGTGATAAGCAGTAAGCCCAAGGATAATGGATTTATAGCAAGCATGATAAATTTAAGTGTATGAGTCTTACTATCATATTATATTGTTCCCTAGGCCAATCCTGACAGTGGAGATATTTCAATAAAAAAAAAAAAAAAAAAAAAAAAAAAAAAAAAAAAAAAAAAAAAAAAGAAAAAAAAAAAAAAAAAAAAAAAAAAAAAAAAAAAAAAAAAAAAAAAACAAGAAAGGAAGAAAAGAAAAGAAAAAAAAGAACAAATACAAAGTGTGAAATGGAAGCCTAAAAAGAGAGATTTTCCTTTTAACCTTAAAATTTTCCACAGTTAGGTAAGAAAAAAATATGAATCTACATGAAAGAGTTTAAAGGAAATTTTTCTTAACCTCTGACATACCAGCACTTAAATATTAATGAATCAATTTTATGAAGCTATTTTAAAATCTTATTAAAGAAAAGTAATTTAGTGTCACAAATATTATAAATGGGTTATTAAAAATTAGAATTATTCTAATGCGATTGCAAATACTGAAGATAATATCTTTAATTTCAAAAGTGAAGTTGCAGTTAATTGAAATGTTTCCATCCCTAATTCTAACATTATAAATTCATTTTCCATCCTTCGTGATAATGTATTCTTTTTCTTCTTTAATGAATTAATTTCTTACCCTCTTCGAAGATACTCAGTCTCTTCTGTTTCAAAAAAATAAAACCTGGACGGCTGCATTTCTTTGGTAGAGTAAATATCATTTTATAGAAATTTTATCTTACAGGGCAGTAAATATTTTATGGTATAAAATATGCTTTACTTAGACTCTGTTAGTTTTACTGGGCATGATATGGTATCTAGCTGCTCCCGTTTTACAATGCTATAAATAAACAGTAAGTATGCAGGTCAGTAATATTTTCATAGTAAAACAAAACTCAGATATATTCATACTTGCTTTAATGGTTATATTTGTCGTCTGAATACAAACTAGAATTCCATAGATGAAAGTTTGGTCATATATCTGAAGAATTTACTAGATTAGGTTAACTAAGGTGGGATAACTCATCTGGACTGTCCATTTGATAAAAATGTGAATGTGAGGTGAGCACCAGCATTTATCCCTCTTGATTCTGCGTGTGAATGACATGTGAGAAGCTGCCTCAAAGCTCCTGCAGTTATGACTTCCCTGCCTTGATGGGATATATCATTGATCCATGAGCCAAAATAATTACACAATTTCTAGTTTTTTCTGGTCAATTATTTTCTCATAGAAATGAAAAAAATCAATGATGATTCCTTTTTAAAGTTGGATATAATAAGGATTCAAAGCTAAGCAATGAAGCACAAATACTGCACTTTCCTATGAAGGAATATTGAGGAACCACAGCAGTGCACTGGAATTGAAACCTATGTTTTTTTTCACATTTGGGTTTTACCAGTCTTTAGAGCATTTGGAATCCAAATATTCTACTATAAGTCATATACAGATATCCAGATGTTCCAAATCATTCTTGATATTGTTGAATTTTTAAATTTAGTTTTATTTATATATTTATTTATTACAATTTATTCACTTTTTATCCCTACTGCAGCCCCCTCCCTTTTCTCCTCCTTATGCCCTTTCCCTAGTCCACTAATAGGAGAGGATCTCCTCCCCTTCTATCTGACCCTACCTATCAGGTCTCATCAGGGTTGGCTGCACCATCTTCCTCTGTGGCCTGGCAAGGCTGCACCTCACCCAGGGGGAGGTGATCAGAGAGCCTGCCACTGAGTTCATGTTAAAGACAGCCCCTGTATCCCTTACTAGGGCACCCACTTGGAAACTGAGCAGCCAGTGGGCTTCCTTTGAACAAGGAGTCTAGGTTCTTTCCATGCATGGTTCTTAATTGGAGTATCGGTCTCTGCAGGGTACCCTGGGCCCAGCTGTTTTGGTTCTGTTGCTCTCCTTGTGGAGCTTCTGTTCCCTCCAGGTCTTTTAATCATCCTCTCCTTCCATGAGAATTCCGCCACTCTGCTGAATTTTGTCTGAGTCTCAGTATCTCTTTTGATACCCTGGGGAGTAGAGTCTTTCAGAGGTCCTCTGTGGAAGGCTACTGTTCTGTTCCTTGTCTTCTCCTACTTCAGATGTTGAATATATTTTTAAGAATCAGCACAGTATTTGAACAGAGTTGTTCCTCTTCTGAAATGTTTGTATTAATAAAATACTTATAATGATTCAATATTAAATAATACTATAACTCTATATAAAACTATATACATGTATTACATATAACATATCAATAAATATATAATATATAAAATGTCTCATAGAATGGTCAGCATGATTAAAATTTACAACAATAGTAATGAACCCTTAGTTACCAGAATCATATTATAAAATTGGGAAAAGAATCCTTTGATTTTAATTTTTATGCATTTTTATTTAGTTTGTATTTGTGTGTGTGCTTGTGTGGTATATGTTCACCAGAGAGGGTGTTTGTGTGCCTGTGAATAGGTGCAGATGGCAGAAAAGGCTACGGTGTGATCCTGTTTGTCATTCTTCACTCTGTCATAATGAGATGGGGTATCCCATGCAGCCAGTAAGCCCCAGAGAACATTCTGTATTCACTTTCCAGTGTCCTGGGGAAGCGTGGTTACATGGTTGCTAGAGATTCAAGCTCACATCCAAGTACATGCACAGCAAGCACGCTTTACTCACTGAGCAACCTCCTCCACCTCCTAGACTTAAAATAAGAATAGATGAGAAAACACTTATGATGATTGAAGACAAGAAATAGTTTTGAGGATTTATGTTTGAGAGACTGAGGAGATAACTTGGTGAGTAAAGACACAAGGGAGCTTAGAGATATTTGAGCTGAAAAAGACTATGAAGCTTTGTACAGTTAATACCTACTGAAAAGGGGAAAATCAATTTTTTTTTAATGGAGTGTCACATGGTCAATCAAGCACACTCAAGGGCAGGACTCATTAGAAGAGTAGTTGGTCAACATAGAACAGACATAAAAATCCATGTTGTGTGTGCAAATGCTTGTGTGTATGCACTTTTTGTTTGGTGTAATTTCATTATTTTTTGCCTTACTGTGTTTTGTTCATTTTGATTTCAAATTTTTATGTTTTAATTTTTTCTTTGTTTTTGAGAGAGAGGGAGAGAGAAAGAAAGAGAGAGAGAGAACATGAAGTTAGGATCCTGGAGAGATGGGTAGAACCTGAGTGAAGTTGGGAGAGGGGAAAGAATATAATAAAATAGATTGTATGAGAAATTAAAAGTAAAACAAAAAAGACAACATTCACCCCAAAGTAAACTTCCCTTTAATGTTTACTAACTCATTTCTGGTGAAAGTTTAGCATGGATCTTGTTATCAGCTGAGTTCAATTTGGTAGTATCAAAACTGTTTTTGAGATACTCTTTTTTAAAATTTATTTTTATTAATTACAGTTTGATCACTTTGTATCCCAGCTGTAGCCCCTCCCTCATTCCTTTCTAATCCTACCCTCCCTCCCTCTATTTCTTTTATGCCTGGCCCCCAGCCCAAAGATAGGAGACATCCTCCTCCCTTTGCATCTGACCCTAATCTATCAGGTCTCATCTGGACTGGCTGCATTGTCTTCATCTGTGGCCTGGCAAGGCTGCTCCTCCATTAGGAGGAGGTGATCAAAGAGCCAACCACTGAATCCAGAGACAGTCCCTGTCTCTGACAGTCCCTGTTCCCATTACCAAGGAACCCTCTTGGACACTGAGCTGCCATGGGCTACGTCTGTGCAGGGGTCCTAGGTTACCTCCATGTTCGTCCTTGGTTGGAATATCAGTCTCAGAAAAGACCCCTGTACCCATATTTTTGGTTCTGTTGCTCTCCTTGTGGAGCTCCTGTCCCCTCCAGGTCTTCATGGACTTACTTCCTTTACACCAAGAATTCTTGAATTCTGAAAAAGTGCTTAGCCAATATTGTGTGTTTTATGCATCCCAAAATATGTTGCTGGTAGCAACCAAGAGCATCTTAATTACAATCCTGAGTTTGCCTGGTAACAACTAGTCCAGCTTCCTCTTGAGAAGAAAAGTTCCTGAAGCAAAACAACATGCTTTTTCTTTTCCATTTAGTTCATTTCTAAGTATACATATAGCATATGTGAAATTTTTAGGTTTTAAAGTGAATTTAAGCCTACAATACAGGGACATGTACACATCTTCAGGATTTAGAACACTTTTAGGTACTCCAGAAGACCAGGGTTCAGTTCTTATTACCCATGTCAGCCAGTTCACACCTTCCTATCATTACAGCTTAAGAGATTCGAAGGCCTTTGTACTTAAATGAAGAAAATACCTTAGCTATAAGAATAAAGTTCACTTTTTATTTGTGGTTTGATATACAAATCAAGAAGTTTACTTATACCACTAATGGAAAATAAAGCAACTGCTTAAACATTGTTTCCATGTTGTTAATGAATTGCATGGTCTACAAAGTCTTTTAGTCTCTAAAGTTCTATGACTATTAACTGTCAGTTATAAATCAATTAATACTAGGGGGAAAGAAGCAAGGAAAGAAAAGTAAACATTTCTTGCTGTTGTTGTAGAGATGTCCTGAAGCCAATAGAGCATCTTTTAGGCAGAGACAAGAAGCCCTTGGTACAGGACAGGACATCACAGCTTTCCAGCCAGTGTTATGTATTCTTACATTGCAATTTGGTTTGCTCTCCTTTATAAAGATTCTAATTTACAGTTATTTGAAGAATTAATGAACATACTCACGAGATATCTTCTGTATAAAATTATTCACAAAATTACACACATATCTCCAGTGTATTATGATTAATAGGAAAGAATGAGAAGAACAACTTAATGTTGCCACATGAAGTTTCAGATAATCAACATAGAACTTGGAGATGTAAAAAAATCCCCACTCAACAGACCTTCATGACACTATATAACAGATTGATTTTAAATGTAGTGCAGTGATTAGTCTCAGGGAGCAGACATTGCTGTATATAATTAGTTTTAGTGAGTCAGAAAAAATATTATCTATGGTGATTGATGATACTCCAGCTATGAATCTGAGAGTCAATAATTAAATTAAATTACTTTGAAAGCATGAGAAGTGTTATATCATTTTAGTAGCTTAAATTGTCCTTTTCTCGACAACACTCAGCAATATTTTGGCTCTCAAATTTTATTTAACTCATGTTTCCTCCCATGGATCCAAATTTCATTATGCCATAATTAGTAGTAAAATTTAACATGTAATATATTTGCTGCACTGCATAAGCATTTGCATAAGGCTACCTTCAAATAATTCTTACTCTTGAATATTTTGGAAAATATTTTGTATTGTATTTATCTCTTTGTCTTATTATTTTTGGGATTATTATTAATTATTAATCTTTGGGATTATTTAAAAACATATTTATTCATTCATTTATTTATCGTAAGTGACTCCATATATGTGTGCATATATATGTGCAAGTATACACAGAGACCATTTTCCCATAAAAAATTGTAGTTGCTGAGACAGAAGCTATTTTTATTTCACGTTCCTTGGTAGCCCCTCAGGCTGTTGACTCTGAGAAGTTGTTTTCTGGTTGATTCAGCCTGCACCTTCCTAGCAACTTTGCCAGTGTGTGTTTTCCTTCACTAATGACCATTCGGATACCACAGGCAGAATAATTTCTTTCAGCAGCTAACACCTTCTCCTCACATTTGTGCTAGACACTTAAAACCTCGGGGGAAGGGGTTCCTTTATCATTCAACTGACTGCAACCTACTTTAGGGGAGTAATTCTGACCTATTGAATCCAGGTATTTGAGTTCTTTTTTTTTTTTTAACTTTTTTTATATTTTCTTATGAATAAGTTACTTCCAAGAAGCATTTTGAGTGTATCCAGTTGATACATCACAAAGAGAAACAATATGTACATAAACTTCATGGTTACAAAATTCAAAGTTCTTAATTTTCAGTTTTATCATTTATACAATAAAAAAGAATACTTTATCACTAATGGGAAACATGAAATTACTAACTTTGTAGACTTTATGTATTATATACTGAGTAGATTTTAGTATATACTATACATATTATATGCTATATATTTAGTATATGTACTATATACTATATATATTGTTTCTTTTCATAATTCTGATTGAAATCAGCAAGCTTTATTTTGTTTTTATAGAAGAATTATATATTTTTTTATTTTTTATTTTCATTTTTTAATATTCATCACAGGTTATTTACTTTGTATCCCAGCCACAGCCCCCTCCCTCCCTCCCTCCCAATCCCACTGTCCCTCCCTCATCTCCTCCCTGTCCCTCGAGTTCTTACTTTAATTTTATATTCCAAATTATCAGTGATTACAAAACAGCTCTATTCTTTCTGGCTTATTTGAGGTGACTTTTTCCCCTCAAATATCCACAAGGTATAATTATCTAAACTTTTCTCTAAATCACAGACATTCATTTTTCCAAAAAACAAACCACTCACTGCCCATAATGGGCTTATAGGGCAATACAATTAACTCCAATATTTCAAAAGAAAGGAGGAAGGAAAGGTATTTGGATCCTAGAACTAACAAAGTAATTTTATACAAAGTGCTAGAAAGATGTCCTTAACTTGCTTCTTTATTTTTTTCTTTGTTAGAAAATATTCTTAATACTTCTTACTCTTAATATTTCTTCCACAGACAGATAAAATGACCCTTTCTCTGCTCAGTTCACTTTCATCATGTGATATTTTTCCCCTTATGATAGCATATTGAAATGACAGTCCACTCCTGACTTATCTTGTTAACTTTCCACACCCTGTGGATTTATTGACTGTATTTATTAATTTACAAAATTGTTCTTACAGAACCATAAGTATCACAAAGTACAATGATTACGCCTAACTTGAAAACCTATAGAAATTTATGATTATGTTCTCAGTGATTCAACTTAATTTATGACAATAATTAAGTTATATATTAAATTGTAAGTCATCTACCAATGAATAATGGGATATGCAGTTAGGATTCTTTCTACATTATGAAAACCTCATAAGTTCACTTACAGAGTCTAAATGGTGTAAGTCAACACTCAATGTATTTTCTTGATCAAATCAAGAGCTACGTTTTATATAAGATATAGGAGGCAAAGGCTGGCTTAAAAACATTTATCATTTTTAGGGTAAAAATGTATTTTTAGGCGGGGCAAGATGGCAGCGTCGGGAGGACTCTCATTCTGAGGAGCAGCACAGCAGGATTGGCACAGTGACCAGCAATCAGAACTCGCGGCCATAAAACACAAGTGGTTGTGTTTCTCAGGTGAGAGGATACCCCACGGTGGGGGATTCGATCAGCTTTAACTCACCCGGCTAAACCGCGGAAGAGATCCCCGCTCCGCCAGGCGCTTGGTCGCCAGCCCAGAGCTACCCGCCAGCGCGATCTGGTCACGGTCCCAGACTGAACTGTGGGCCCACAACACCATAGACTGGATTTCCCAGTCGAGAGATAACCCCACGGAGCAGGAAACAATTGGGACCGACCCCAGGTTACCCAGACATCCCCTGGAAAAGACTCGGGTGCCGCGGGTGCCCCAGGAGCCAGCCCGGACCCAGAGCCGGGAGGGACAAAGGCGCCTGCCTGCACAGAGCCCTGCCTGCGCGCGTGATTCGCCGCCTCAGATAGAACTGTGGGCAACAGGGCAACAGGGCACCAGACTGCGTGTCTCTGGCAGGAGGAAACCCCCAGCGGAGGGGGTCAGCAGCTCTAACGCTTAGGACACCCAGCACCAAAACACTTCCTGGACTCACGCAGACTCTAGTGCAGGCAGAAGTGCTGTGCTCTGCCACCATTGTTGCGTTCCCCTGGGGCAATGGGACACACAGCTGCATCCTCGGGCCTGCAGGAGCCGAAGAGCCATTACAGCAGCCCTCAGATACTGTGCCAGGGATCGGCCAGTTGTCCCTGGCTGGACTGCCAAAACTGTAGGAATCCCTGATCCTTCAGAGGGGCTGCACCCACAGCGTCTGAACCAGAGTGGTGCCTACAGCCGCCATCCCAGACAGAGACACACAGCTTCTGGTCCAGAGTGAGGCACCCAGCCTCCAGAACAGAACAGTGCCCCCAGGTGCCAACTCAACCTAGGTGCACATTCTCCAGGTCCAGAGCAGAGCAATCAGCCTTTGGCCCAGAGACTTGCTGAGTGCACCTCCCACTTTCTCAGACAGAACTGTGCGCCCCAGGAAAACAGACTGAGTTTCCCTGTTGGGAGAAAACCCCATAGCTAGGGAATCAGCAGTTTCTTCAAGAGGACTGTACATGGAAATTTAGTGAGCAGCAGCACACTAAATTTATAACAAGAAACCCAGCAGTGGGGCAGCTGTCTTGAGAAATTTTATGGGTAAGAGGAGATCCCCCCCTGCCTAACATAGACCACAGCTACTACTCAGGGCTATAAACCTGAGGTGAGCAGTGGCATCTCCGGAGAAACACTGGCCATACAGTGACCATAACCAAAAAGCAGAGAAGGATTCCTTCAGGAAAAATCATCTTCCGGCCAAGGGGATACTCCCTACCTCAGGACTCCAGGAAGCACAGAAACTAACAGCCAAAACCTAAATCAGCCCAATGGGTAGAGGTCAGCGTAAAGGCTCAACCAACAAAAGACAGAGCAATATGGCATCTCCAGAACCCAGCCATCCAGGGGCGAACAGCCCTGAACAATGCAGCATAATAGAAAATTAAGAAGATGACCTTACATCTATGTTGATGAAGAGAATAATAGAGGAAACAGATAAAATACGTAAAGAATTAGAGGAAGATAAAACCAAACAGATCATGGCTATCCGTAAAGAAATGGAGGAAGATAAAGACAAGCAAATTAGGGCCATCCATGAAGAAATACGGGAAGATGCAGCCAAACAGCTTCTGGCCTTCAGAGAAGAAATAATTAAATCACTGAAAGAAATCAAAGAGACAGAGTTGAAGGAACTAAAAGAAAAAGAGGAAAATACAAGCAGACAGGTGAAGGAAGTAAACAAAACAACTCAAGACCTGAAGATAGAACTAGAAAAATTAAAGAAAACACAAATGGAGGAAATAATGGAGAGGAAGAATTTAGGGAAGAAAACAGGAACTACAGAGGTAAGCATAACCAACAGAATACAAGAAATGGAAAAAAGAATCTCAGGTGTAGAAGATACAATGGAAGAAATCGATGTATCTGTCAAAGAAAATGTTAAATCCAAAAAATTCCTGACACAGACCGTCCAAGAAATCCAAGACAATATGAAAAGACAAAACCTAAGAATAATAGGAATAGAGGAAAAAGAAGACTCCCTTCTCCAAGGCCCAGAAAATATTTTCAACAAAATCATTGAAGAAAATTTCCCCAAGTTAAAGAAGAAGCCAATAAGGATACATGAGGCCTACAGAACACCCAACAAATTTGACCAGAAAAGAAAATCCTCCCGCCACATAATAATCAAAACAGGAAGTATACAGAACAAAGAAAAAATACTAAAAGCTGCAAGGGAAAAAGGCCAAGTAACATATAATGGCAAACCCATTAGAATCACACCTGACTTTTCAACAGAAACTATGAAAGCCAGAAGGGCCTGGACAGATATCATGCAGACCCTAAGAGAACACAGATGTCAACCCAGGCTACTATACCCTGCAAAACTCTCAGTCCTCATAGACAGAGAAAACAAGATATTCAATGACAAAAACAAATTTCAACAATACCTACACACAAATCCAGCATTACAGAAGACACTGGAAGGGAAAATACAACCCAAGAAAATTAGCTTCTGTCAAGAAAACACAGGAAATAATTAACCTTACTACAGCAAAACAAAAAGCAACCAAGCACACAAACTTATGAACACAGCCAACATCAAAATCAAAGGATCTAACAGCCACTGGTCATTAATCTCTCTCAACATCAATGGACTCAACTCTCCAGTAAAAGGACACAGATTAACAGAATGGATACGTAAACAAAACCCAGCAATCTGTTGCGTACAAGAAACACACCTAAGACACAAAGATAGACATTACCTGAGGGTAAAAGGTTGGAAGATGACTTTCCAAGCAAATGGACCCAAGAAACAAGCAGGATTAGCCAATCTAATATCTGATAAAATAGACTTTCAACCAAAATTAATAAAAAGAGATGAGGAAGGACACTTCATACTCATCAAGGGAAAATTCCACCAGGAAGACATCACAATCCTGAACATCTATGCCCCAAATACAAGAGCACCCACATTTGTAAAAGAAACATTGATAAAATTTAAACCACATATAGATCCCCACACATTAATAGTGGGAGACTTCAACACACCACTCTCAACAAAGGACAGGTCAACAAAACAGAAATTAAACAAAGAAACAATATCTCTGACAGAGGTCATGAATCAAATGGACCTCACAGACATCTACAGAACTTTACACCCAAACACAAAAGAATTTACCTTCTTCTCAGCACCTCATGGAACCTTCTCCAAAATAGACCATATAGTTGGTCACAAAGCAAGCCTCAACAGATACAAGAAGACTGAAATAATCCCTTGTATCCTGTCTGATCACCATGGAATAAAGCTGGACTTCAACAACAACAGAAATAGCAAAAAGCCTACACACTCATGGAAACTGAACAACTTGTTACTAAATGACAGCTGGGTCAGGGAAGAAATAAAGAAAGAAATTAAAGCCTTTCTAGAACTCAATGAAAATGAAGACACAACATACCCTAACTTGTGGGACACAATGAAAGCAGTGCTAAGAGGAAAGTTCATAGCACTAAGTGCCTTCAAGAAGAAATTCGAGACAGCTCATTCAAGCAACTTAATGGCCCACTTAAAAACCCTAGAAAAAGAAGAAGCAGACACACCAAAAAGGAGTAGACGGCTGGAAATAATCAAACTCAGGGCTGAAATCAATCAATTAGAAACAAATAAAACAATTCAAAGAATCAATGAAACCAAGAGCTGGTTCTTTGAGGAAATCAACAAGATCGACAAACCCTTAGCCAAGCTAACTAAAAGGCAGAGAGACACCACCCAAATCAACAAAATCAGAAATGAAAGGGGGGACATAACTACAGACACTGAGGAAATCCAAACAATCATTAGGACTTACTTCAAAAGTCTATATGCCACAAAATTTGAAAATCTAAATGAAATGGACAATTTTCTTGATCGATTTGATTCACCAAAGCTGAATCAGGACCAGGTAAATCAACTAAATAGTCCTATATCCCCCAAAGAAATAGAAGCAGTCATCAAAAGTCTCCCATCCAAAAAAAGCCCAGGACCAGATGGCTTCAGCGCAGAATTCTACCAGACCTTCACAGAAGAGCTAACTCCAATTCTCTTCAAACTATTCCACAAAATAGAAACGGAAGGAACATTACCAAATTCATTCTATGAAGCCACAATCACCTTGGTACCTAAACCTCACAAAGACTCAACAAAGAAAGAGAATTTCAGGCCAATCTCCCTTATGAACATTGATGCAAAAATACTTAACAAAATACTTGCAAACTGGATCCAAGAAAACATCAAAGATATTATCCACTATGACCAAGTAGGCTTCATCCCAGGTATGCAGGGGTGGTTCAATATACGGAAATCCATCA
This sequence comes from Psammomys obesus, assembly GCF_907164565.1. Lineage (NCBI taxonomy): Eukaryota > Metazoa > Chordata > Mammalia > Rodentia > Muridae > Psammomys > Psammomys obesus. The sequence goes on from NW_026596057.1 coordinate 29,260,044, forward strand.
ATGTGATCCACCATATTAACAAACTGAAAGAAAAAAACCACATGATAATCTCCCTAGATGCTGAAAAAGCATTTGACAAAATCCAACATCCATTCATGTTTAAAGTACTGGAGAGATCAGGGATACAAGGCACATATCTAAACATAGTAAAGGCGATATACAGCAAGCCTATAGCCAACATCAAACTGAACGGAGAGAAACTTAAAGCAATCCCTCTGAAATCAGGGACAAGACAAGGCTGCCCACTGTCTCCATATCTCTTCAACATAGTGCTGGAAGTCCTTGCTAGAGCAATAAGACAGTCGAAGGAGATCAAGGGGATACAGATGGGAAAAGAAGAAGTCAAATTATCACTATTAGCAGATGATATGATAGTATATATGAGTGACCCCAAAAACTCTACCAGGGAACTCCTACAGCTGATAAACACCTTCAGCAAAGTGGCCAGATATAAAATTAACTCAAAAATAATCAGTAGCACTCCTGTATACAAAAGACAAAAGGGCTGAGAAAGAAATTAGAGAAACAACACCATTCACAATAGCCACAAATGACATAAAGTACCTTGGCGTAACCCTAACCAAGCAAGTCAAAAACTTGTATGAAAAAAATTTCAAGTCTCTGAAGAAAGAATTAGAGGAAGATATGAGAAGATGGAAAGATCTCCCATGCTCATGGCTTGGCAGGATTAACATAGTAAAAATGGCCATCTTACCAAAAGCAATCTACAGATTTAATGCAATTCCCATCAAATTGCCAACACAATTCTTTACAGACCTGGAAAGAAAAATTCTCAACTTCGTATGGAATAACAAGAAACCCAGAATAGCTAAAACAATCCTCTACAATAAAAGATCTTCTGGAGGTATCTCCATCCCTGATCTCAAGCTGTACTATAGAGCAACAGTTATAAAAACTGCATGGTACTGGCATAGAAACAGAATGGTGGATCAATGGAATCGAACAGAAGACCCAGAAATAAACCCACACACTTACGGACACCTGATTTTTGACAAAGATGCCAAAACCATACAATCGAAAAAAGATAGCATCTTTAACAAATGGTGCTGGTCCAACTGGATGTCTACATGTAGAAAAATGCAAATAGATCCATACTTATCACCCTGCACAAAACTGAAGTCCAAGTGGATCAAAGACCTCAACATAAAACCAGACACATTAAATCGGCTAGAAAAAAAAGTGGGGAATACCCTAGAACTCATTGGTACAGGAGAAAACTTCCTGAACAGAACACCAACAGCACAGGCTCTAAGAGCAACAATCAATAAATGGGACCTCCTGAAATTGAAAAGCTTCTGTAAAGCAAAGGACACCGTCATCAAAACAAAGCGACTGCCTACAGATTGGGAAAGAATCATCACCAACCCTCTATCTGACAGAGGACTCATATCCAATATATATAAAGAACTAAACAAGCTGAAAAGCAACAAACCAAGTAATCCACTTAAAAAATGGGGAACAGAGCTAAAGAGAGAATTCTCTGCAGAGGAATATCGAATGGCAGAGAAGCACTTAAAGAAATGCTCAACCTCATTAGCCATTAGGGAAATGCAAATCAAAACAACCCTGAGATTTCACCTTACACCCATCAGAATGGCCAAGATGAAAATCTCAAGGGACAACACATGCTGGAGAGGTTGTGGAGAAAGGGGAACCCTTCTCCACTGCTGGTGGGAATGTAAACTGGTACAACCACTCTGGAAATCAATCTGGCGCTTTCTCAGACAACTAGGAATAGCGCTTCCTCAAGATCCAGCCATACCACTCCTAGGCATATACCCAAAAGAGGCACAAGTACACAACAAGGACATTTGTTCAACCATGTTTGTAGCAGCTTTATTTGTAATAGCCAGAAGCTGGAAACAACCCAGATGCCCCTCAACTGAAGAATGAATGCAGAAACTGTGGTACATCTATACAATGGAGTATTACTCAGCAATGAAAAATAAGGAAATCATGAAATTTGCAGGTAAATGGTGGGACCTGGAAAGGATCATCCTGAGTGAGTTGACCCAGAAGCAAAAAGACACTCACAGTATATACTCACTCATATAAACATACAATATAGAATATACCCACTAAAATCTGTACATGTAAACAAACTAAGCAAAAAAGAGGACCCTAACTAAAATGTTCAATCCCCATCCTGAAAGGCAAAGAGGATGTACATCAGAAGAAAACGAAAATAGGAAACAACCTCGGAACCTGCTACAGAGGGCCTCTGAAAGCCAGAAGAAAACAGGAAACAACCTTGGAACCTGCCACAGAGGGCCTCTGAAAGCTTCTGCAGTATAGACTGTCAAAGCAGATGCTGAGCCTGATGGCCAACTGATGGGCAGAGTGAATGGAATTTTATGTAAGAAGTGGGAAATAGTAAGAGCTGGAGGGAACGGGAACTCCACAAGGAGAGCAACAGAACAAGATAATTTGAACACAGGGAACTTCCCAGAGACTCATACTCCAACCAAGGACTATTTGTGGAGATGATCTGGAACCCCTGCACAGGTGTAGCCCATGGCAGTTCAGTGTCCAAGTGGGTTCCATAGTAATGGGAAGAGGGACTGCCTCTGACATAATCTGATTGGCCTGCTCATTGATCACTTCCCCCTGAGGGGGGAGCAGCCTTACCAGGCCACAATAGAGGACAATGCAGCCACTTTTGATGAGAACTGATAGACTAAGATCAGAAAGAAGGAGAGGAGGACCTCCCCTATCAGTGGACTTGGGGAGTGGCATGCATGCAGAAAGGGGAGGGAGGGTGGGATCGGCAGGGGAGGAGGGAGGGGCTCATGGGGGGATACAAAATGAATAAAGTGTAATTAATAAAAAAATAAAAGATTTTAAAAAAAATGTATGTATTAACTTAAAAAAAACACACACTAATATAAAGACAAAATTTGTAAAAATGTAAGAATAAATTCCACAGTCATTTATTCTCAAACATCATATAATGTACATAATCATATGTTCTGTAATTATCTATGATAAGCAGTGAGAAAGTTTGTTTAACTGGCATCACCACAAACACATGAGTAATCCACTGGGCTGGTAGCTCCAATGACTGCTGCACCCTAGGAAAGAAATTTTCAGCTCCATTATAACCTTGTGGGACATCAAAAAATATGTGGTTTGTTGTTGATAAAGTATCATTGGGGAGAACACAGATACATAGATGATAGATAGACAGATACATGGATAGATAGATAGAGAGAGAGAGAGAGAGAGAGAGAGAGATAGATAGATGGATAGATGGATAGATGGATAGATTTATTGATATATATTATAGATGTATATGACATCTATACATATATATGACCAATAAGCATTCAAAATGTATAGCAAGAGACAATAGGTTCTGAATACCAATTGTGAAAAATCAAACTCCTCAAATTATTTAATCTAAGTTTTGCATCTTAGCAATTATGATAACATGGAGATTTTATCTATTTTCTTGTTTTCAGTTATTTAGCTTTGTCTCTCAACCAATAGAACCTCTCCTTTAGAGATATGCCACATGTTTTTTATACACATAGAATAAGATGGTTACTGCTTTTTTAAAGGAATTCAAAAAGGAATTCAAGTTTTCTAAAAAGAAGAGCTAAATACATAATATAAAAATACCAAGGAGAAAGATTTTGGAATATAAAGAAAAATAGAGAATTGTGAAGCAAATCAAGAGATTCTCAGCTTGGCATCTTTTCTCTGATGCCTAGATGTTAGGTAATCACATCATTATTAAGCTAATCAAAAGGTGAGAGAATGGGGCCCTGCAGAGACTGATATCCCAACCAAGGACCATGCATGGAGAGGACCTAAAACCCCTGCTCAGAGGTATCCCATAGACTCACTCTCCAAGTGGGTTCTCTACTGAGGGGAACAGGGACTGTCTCTGACATGAACTCAGTGGCTGGCTTTCTGATCACCTCCCCCTGAGGGGGGAGCAGCCTTACCAGGCCACAGAGTAAGACAATGCAGCCAGTCCTAATGAGACCTGATAGACTAGGGTTTGATGGAAATGGAGGAGAACCTCCCCTATCAGTGGACTTGGGGAGGGCCATGGGAGGAGATGAGGGAGGGAAGGTGGGTTTGAGAGGGGATGAGGGAGGGGGCTACAGCTGGGATATGAATTGACTAAACTGTAATTAATATAAAAAATTAAAATTGAAAAACCCAGAAACTCTTCCCAGATCCTCACCCTCAGCTCTCTGTGAGGTTAGAACTGAAGTTCAGAAGATGTTCTTGCATTGAACTATGTGGAAAATCTTAGGAAAGAGACTTTGGAGAAAGATACCCTACATGGCACACCAGTGGCAAAACCCAAAGAACACTCATTTTGAGAAACATGATAGCCATAGGGTGTGGACTTAGATGAAAGAAACCCAAAGTAATTATAAATATCATAAGAATCCATGAAATTATATTCCTAAATGAAGTTCAACATACCATTCATTGTGAACAAATGTGCATTCCATCTTAATTTTCTTTGCATCTGTGTCATTACTGTTAATCCAGTTGTCCTAATTATGGTGAGCTACTGTAACATAACATCAGAGCCTAAATGCTTTGCAAACAATAGGACCTTGCTTATTTTCAATTTTGTGAGATGATATTATGGCTATTCTTGGTTATCAACTTGACTGTATCTGGACTGAGTTACAATCCAGAAATGGAGGGCACACCCAACAGAAATTTTCTGTTTGGTTTGAAGTGAATGAATGCACCTGTAATAAAGATCTTTGAGGTAGGAAGACACACTTCTTTGGTGAACATCTTGAGGTAGGAAGACATATACCTTTGATCTGGATCTTAAGGAAGAAATACCTTTCATTTAGGCCATACCTTCTGCTAGAAGTCCATATAATGACATAGAAAAAGGAAGCTTTTGGTCTTTGCCTGCCTGCCCTCACCTTGCTAGCACATCCATTCCTTCATGGGCGTTAGAGCCTACCTCTGTCAGAAATCCAGCAGGTACTAAAGACCAGCTGAGACATCCAGCCTGTGCAACTGGGCAACTAGTAGATTCTGGCACTTTTTATTTGCAACTAGCCATTGTTGGATTAGCTAGACTGCAGCATGTAAGAGATTCTAATAAATCCCATGTGTGTATATGTATATATATATAGTTACATATAAACATATACATACACACACACACATATATGTATACATATTTCCATAAGTTCTGTGACTCTAGAAAATCCTGATTAATATAGATGGGAAGTCCAAATTCAAAGCACTAGCTAACTTGGGCAGTGTTCTTGTGTTCTCCTTTGTAATAGAAGAAGGACAGTTGTCTGATTTTTTTTTTTTTTTGAACATTAATCCTACAGTGGAGACTCAGGCCTCCTAATGTGACTGCCTTCTAAGAGCACCATTTCCTAGTACCTGCAAGGCTCGGATTACATTTACACATGCTGACTTTGGACAACATAAGCCTTTTGATCACAGCAACATCATTAACAGAATTTGTAAAATTTGTAAAGCTCATTCAAATGGCAATAAGCAATTATTTCTTTTTCTTCTTTGGGCTGTTTTAAAAGGAATTGCATCAAAGATCCCTGGAAACAGTAAGTATTTGAAAGACTATGGAAAGAAATCCATGCAAAACTCAAATTAAACCAACTGTCTCCCTTTGCAAATAATAATAATAATAATAAATTAATTAAAAAACTGATTAATATAGTAAATAAAACACAATTTCATCATAAAAAAGAAAAAAGGTGAGAGAAGAGGAATGTTTACAAAATACTGAGGCAGGTGATGAGCTATAAGAATAACAATATCAAAAATTCAGACTGTGCCAGTACAGAAATAACATTTGAATAATACAAAGACAACCTTTACCCAGTGCACAAAGATCGCCCCGACACTTGACCATTAGTTGTTATGTAGCAACTAAATTAAATTAAGAAAGGTGTTTGAGTTGGTACAAACTCAGTTGTTCACAGCTGGCGGTTGTGTCACTACCATGCTCTTTGGAAGACCAAAGACCTCCGCTACTGATGTAAGTGCGTCAGCCATTTTTTCTTATAGTACAGTAGTGAGTCAACTCACTCACTACTGTTTAGTGGACTAAACTCTGTTGAGAAATAACTCTTAGGTCAGGGATCAGAAATAAGGGGGAAGAGCAAACCCGATCATAAAAACTCCTTTCTCGTTTTACACTTGTATAAGGCAAACCATTATTATTTTTTTTTTCTGTTCAGTCAGAAATAGAAGAACCATTCCCAACCCGCATGCTTTCAGTTAGCTTCATAAGCACAACTGATCCTGAAAACCACCGCGTAATGCCCAGGTTCCATAAAACCTCCACTTATGAATGAAGGTATACAGTCTTACCTGGTGGAGTTCCATCAGTAGGGAAAACTTAAAAACAAACATGTATTTCTTTGTTTTTTTAAGGTAAGTTTTCATTTTATTTATTTTTACATCAAAGTACTTTAATATGACATTATGTAATAGTCAAATTATATTAAATACATATAATATAGTTTTTTAACTTCACTTTAATTACTTTACATCCCAAGGGTGCCCCTCCTCTTCTCCCAGTCCCTCCTTTCCCTTATTCACCCTTCCCCTCTCCATTTCCCCACAGAAATGCAGAGCCCCCAGCCCCCCACCCCCTGTATCAATCCTCCCCAACACATCAAGTCACATCAGTACTGAACATATTCTTATACTCTGAGGCCAGACAAGGCAGCCCTGCCAGGGGGAAGTGATCGAACAGCAGGCAATAGAGTTCCTGCTAGAAACAGCCCTCCCCACAACTGACTCAACTTGCTAGGCACTGTATATGAAGATCAAGGTGCTCATCAGCCACATGTGTGCAGGGAGCCTATATCCAGACCATGCATGCTCCTTAGTTGATGTCTCAGACTCTGGAAGCCCCCATGGGAATGGGTTAGTTGTCTCTGTTGGTCTTCTTGTGAGGTTCCTGTCCCCTCCATGTCCTTCCAACTTTCCCCCAACACTTCTGTAGGACCTCAAGAACTTTGCCTCATGCTTTGCTTCAAGTCCTAGCATCTGTCTCCAGCCAGGCTTAGCAGGAGCCTCCCAGAAGACAATCAAGTTAGGCTCTTTTCTGCAAGCATAACAACCATTCTTACTAGTTACCTTAGGGTGGGTTTCATGTTGGACCAATTATTGGTTAGATAATTGGTTAGATGCCACCATGTTTATTGCATCTTTGTACCTACACTTCTTATAGGCAGGTTAATTTTTGGATCAAATGTTGTTTGGGATGCGTTGTTGTTCTCCTCCTTCTACTAGTCCTGCCTGGGTAGGGGGTGGTCACTTCAGCCTTCATTTTCCTCCCCCTGTTAGGAGTCTCAGATAGAGTCATACCAATATCCTGTCAGGAGCCTATCCTGTCTCAGGCCTCCGTCTTGACAAAGACATGCCCCCACCTCAGTTTCCCTTCTTGTTCCCAGTCCTCTCAGCCCCTACCCGAGTTCTCCCCACATCTTATCCCCACCATTAGATCCCTCCCAATTCCATCTTCTGCCCAGTTCCCTCTCTTCATTCACTTCTGCTTTCTATTCTATTTCTCCTTCTGAGTAACATTCTGGCACCCTCCTTTGGGTCTTTCCTGTTACTTAGTTTCTTGGGGTCTGTGGATTGTAGTATGGTCATCCTGTACTATAGGTCTAATATCTGCTTATAAGTGAGTACATACCATGTGCGTTTTTCTGGGTCTGGATTACCTCACTTAGGATAATCTTTTCTAGTTCTATCAATTTAGGCAAATTCATGATTTCTTTGTTTATAATAGCATAGTAGTATTCACTTGTGTAAATGTACCACAATTTCTGTATCCATGTTTTCTGTTGAGGGACATCCAGGATGTTTCTGATTTCTGGCTATTACAAATAAAGCTGCTATGAACACAGTTGAGCAATGTCCTTGTTGTATGGTGGAGCATCTTTTGGGTATATGCCCAGGAGTGGTACAGCTGGATCTTGATGTAGAACTATTCCCAATTTTCTGAGAAAGTGCCAGGTTGATTTCCAGAGGAATTGAACAAGTTTATACTCCCACCATCAATGGAGGAGTGTTCCCCTTTCTCCACTTCCTCGCCAGCATGTGTTGTCATTTCAGTTTTTGACATTAGCCATTCTGACTGGTGTGACAGAATCTTAGAATCATTTTGATTTGCATTTCTCTGATGGCTAAGAATACTGAGTATTTCTTTAAGTGCTGTGGAGTCATTTGAGATTCTTGTCTTATACGTTGTCAGTTACCCCATCTTTTTTTTATTAATTACACTTTATTCATTTTGTATCCCCCCATAAGCCCCTCCCTCCTCCCCTGCCGATCCCACCCTCCCTCCCCTTTCTGCATGCATGCCACTCCCCAAGTCCACTGATAGGGGAGGTTCTCCTCTTCTTTCTGATCTTAGTCTATTAGTTCTCATCAAAAGTGGCTGCATCTTTTAATTGGATTATTTCATTTGTTGATGTTCAAATAAAGTTTTTGTGTATTTTAGATATTAGCCCTATGTCTGATGTAGGGTAGGTGAAGATCTTTTCCCAATCTGTCAGCTGCCATGTTGTTCTATTGACGGTGTCTTTGACTTACAGAAACTTTACAGATCCATGAAATCCTGTTTATTGATTGTTGATCTCAGAGCCAGTGCTGCTGGTGCTCTTCTCAGGAAGTTGTCTCCTGTGCCAATGAGTTCCAGACTTTTCCCCACTTTGTCTTCTCATAGCTTTAGAGTTTTTGGTTTTATGTCAAGAACTTTGAAACGCTTGAAATTGAGTTTTGTGCAGAATGAGTTTTGTGATAAATGTGGCTCTCTTAGCATTTTTCTATATGCAGACATCCAGTTAGACCAGATACTTTTTTTTTCCATTATAAGGTTTTGGCTTCTTTGTCGAAAATCAATTTCCACTAGGAATGCGGGTTTATTTCTGTGTCTTCAATTCAGTTCAATTAATCAACCTGTCTGTTTCTAAGGCAATACCATGCAGTTTTTTATTACTATTGCTCTGTAGTAGAGCTTGAAGTCACCAGTGTTGATACCACCAAAAGTTCTTTTATTGTACAGAATAAAAGTTATTTTATTGTACTATCCTGCACCTTTTGTTTCCATATGAAGTTAATGTTTGTGTTTGCTCTTTCCAGGTCTCTAAAGAATTGTGTAGCAATTTTGATGGGAATTGCACTGAACTGCTTTTGGCAGGATGGCCATTTTCACTATGTTAATCTACCAATCCATAAGCATGGGAGATCTTTCCATCTTCTAAAATCTTCTTCAATTTTTCTTCAAAGACTTGAGGTTCTTATGATACAGGTTCTTCACTTGCTTGGTTAGAGTTACACCAAGATATGTATTATTATTTGTTGCCATTGTGGAGGGTGTTATTGCCCTAATTTCTTTCTCAACTCTTTTTTTCACTTCTATACAGGGAAGCTGACATTTTTAGTTAATATTTTATCCAGACACTTTTCTAAAAGTGTTTATCAGCCATAGGAGTTCTCTGATAGAATCTTGAGGGTCACATATGTGCACAATGATATCATCTGTAAATAGCGATCCTTTGACTTCTCTTCCAATTTGTATCTCCCTTGATGTCCTTTACTTGTCTTATTGCTCTAGCTAGAACTTCAAGCACTATATTTAAGAGATCTGATGAGAGTGGGCAGCCTTGACGTGTCTGATGTTAGCAGGAATGCTTTAAATGTTTTCTCCATTTAACTTGATGTTGGCTATTAGCTTGCTATACATTTTTTTATTCTGTTTAGGTATGTGCTTTGTGTCCCTGATCTCTCCAAGAGTTAAACATGAAGGGGTGTTGGATTTTGTCAAAGGCCCTGTCAACATCTAATGAGTTTGTAACAATTTTGGTTTTGTTTTGTATTGTTTTTGTTTGTTTACTTTTGTGTGGGGAGGTTGCTTTCAATTTGTGTACAGGGTGGTTTATATTGATGGATTTCTATATGTTGAACCATCCCTGCATTTCTGAGCTAAAGCTTACTTGATCATGGTGGATGATATTTTTGATGTGTTTCTGGGTTCAGTTTGCAAGTGTTTTATTTATTAGTATTTTTAAATCAATGTTCTTAAGGGAGACTGGACAGAGCATCCTTTATTTCTTAGGTCTGTGTGGTTTAGGCATCAGGGTGATTGTGATCTCATAGAATGAGTTTGGCAATGTTCCTTCTGTTTCTGTTTTATGGAATAGTTTGAGGAGTATTGACATTAATTCTCTGAAAGTCTGGTAGAATTCTGTGCTAAAATCATCAGGCCGATGGCTCCTTTTAGGTTGAGAAGCTTTTAATGGCTGCTTCTATTTCCTTATGGGATATAGATCTATTTAAATTGTTATTCTGGCTTTGATTTAACACTGGTAAGTGATGTCTATCAATCATTTCATTTAGATTTTCCAATTTTGTGGCATGCAGGTTTTTGAAGTACAATCTAATGATTCTTTGGATTTCCTCAGTGACTGTTATTATATACCCCTTTTCATTTCTGATTTCATTAATTTATATACTCTCCCTCTGTCTTTTAGTTAATTTAGCTAAGGGTTTGTCTGTCTTGCTCATTTTCTCAAAACATAACAAAACAGAATAATGCAAAACAAAACAAATAAAAAACAGCTCTTAGTCTTCTTGATTCTCTGTATTGTTCTCTTTGTTTCTAGGTCATTGATTTCAGTCCTGAGTTTGATTATTTCCTCCTGAGGACTTCTGTTGGGAGTGGTTGCTTCCTTTTCTTCTAGATCTTTCAGATGAGTTGTTAAGTTGCTAGTGTGAAGGTCTCTCTACTTTCTTTCTGAAGGCACTTAGCATTATGAACTTTCCTCTTGGCACTACTTTCATTGTGTCCCATAACTTTGGGTATGTTGTGCATTCATTTTCATTGAATTCTAGAAAGTCTTAAATTTCTTTCTTTATTTCCACCATGACCCAGTGGTCATTAAGTAGAGAGTTGTTCAGTTTACATGAGTTTGTAGGCATTCTGTTGTTTCTGTTGTTGCTGATGTCTAGTTTTAATACTTGGTGGTCTGATAGAAAGCAAAGTATTATTTCAATTTTCTTGTATTTGTTGAGGCTTGCTTTGTGTCTGAGTATGTGGTCAGTTTTGGAGAAGGTTCCAAAAGGTGCTGAGAAGGCATATTCTTTTGTGTTTGGATGGAATGTTCTGTAGATATGGTAGTTCCAATTCACTTTTGAAGTCAGTTTATTTTGTTGTTTCTATTTTTTTTTTTTCTGTCTCAATGATCTATCCATTGGTGAGAGAAGTTTGTTGACGTCTCCTACTATTAACATGTTGGTTTCAATGTGTGACTTAAACTTTAGTAATGTTTCTTTTACAAATGTGGGTGTCCTTACATTGGGCATATATGTTCAAAATTGAGACATCATCTTAGTTGATTTTTCCTTTGATAAGTGTGATGTGCCCTTTTCCATCTTTTTTGATTAATTTTGGTTGAAAAATCTACTTTATTAGATATTAGAATAGCTACTCCAGCTTATTTCTTGTGTCTGTTTGCTTGGAAAACTTTTTCCAGCACTTTATTCTGAGGTAATATCTATCATTATTGCTGAGTTGTGTTTCTTCTATGCAAGAGAATGATGGGTCATCTTTATGCATCAATTTTGTTACCGTGTGTCTTTTTATTGGAGAGTTGAGGCTACTGGTGTTGAGAAATATTAATGGCCATCAGTTGTTACTCCCCGTTATGTGATGTTGGTGGTAGAGTGAGTGTGTGCATGCTTCCTTTCTTTTGGTTTTGCACCTGTGGGGTTATTTGTTTTTTTGTGTTGTTCTGGCTGCAGTTAGTCTCTTCGGATTGGAGTTTTCCTTCTAGTATCTTCTGTATGGCTAGGTTTTGGGCTGGGTATTGTTTAAACTTGGTTTTGTCATAGAATATCTTGTTTTCTCCAATAATGGTGATTGAAAGTTTTGCTAGATATAGTATGCTGGGTTGACATCTATGTTCTCTTACTGTCTGCATGATATCTGTCCATACACTTCTGGCTTTCATATTCTCTGTTGAGAAGTCAGGAGTAATTCTGATGTTTGCCTTTATATGTGACTTGGCCTTTTTACTGTTCCGGCTTTTAATATTCTTTCTTTGCTATGTAAATTTAGTGTTTTGATTATTATGTGATGGGAGGATTTTCTTTTCTGGTCTAGTCTACTTGGTGTTTTGTAGGCTTCTTGTATGTTTATAGGTTTTCTTTAGGTTATGGAGGTTTTTTTTATAATTTTGATGAAAATATTTTCAGGTCCTTGGAGTTTGAAATCTTCTTCTACTCCTATTATTCTTAGGTTTGTTCTGTTCATATTGTCCCAGATTTCTTGGATATTTTGTGTCGGGAACTTTTTTAATTTAACATTTTTCTTTGACTGTTATATCGATTTATTCAATCATATCCTCTACAGCTGAGATTTTCTTTTCTATCTCTTGTATTCTGTTTTTGATGCTTGTGTCTGTAGTTCCTGTTCTCTTTTCTAGGTTTTCCATATCCAGGATTGCCTCAGATTGTGTTTTCTTTATTGCTTCTATTTCCATATTTAAGTCCTGGAGAGTTTTATTCATTTCCTTCTCCCGTTTGGTTGTATTTTCTTCTATTTTTTAAGGGATTTACTCAGTTACTTTTTCTATCTGATTGTATTTTCTATTTTTTTTTCTTTAAGGGATTTATTCAATCCCTTTACCTGTTTTGTTGTATTTTCCTGTAGTTATTTAGGGGATTTATTTTCTTATTTCAAGGCCTCTATCATTTTCATAACCTCACATATAAGATGGTTTTCTTGTGCTTCCAGTGTGATAGGATCCTCGGGGCTTGCTGTGGTAGGATAGCTGGGTTTGGGTAGTGTCGTATGGCCCTGCTTTTTGTGGTTTGTGTTCTTGCACTGGCCTCTAGCCATTTGGTTGGCTCTGTTATTAGCAGCCTGGTGGTCTCTGGTGGGAATAGGTCTCTGGGGTTGTAGGTAGAGTTTGTGGTTCCAGATATCTTAAGTTCTCTCGTTTTCCTGCCTCCCTAATTCATCCTGGCTGGGCTCAGAGCCACAGATCACAGTGGGTCTCCAGATATGGTGCAGTCCTGGGAACTGCTGCTCCCTGATCTCTGCTGGTCTCGGGTGGAGGCACAGAATAGGTTGGGTCTCAGCAGACCCAACCAAAGGAACTGGGATATGGGGCATGCAGAGGAAGTGGAGAACACAGGGTCCTGGGAAGACCTAGCAACTTTTGCTGACAGGCTATGACAAGCCAGTAGATTGGGATAGGAGTGGGGCTGCTTTTACCTGCTGCTGCCTGATCTGTGTTGATTTCAGGGACAAAGATCACAGTGGCTCCCAGGAAATGCACAGGCCAGGGAACTGCTGCTTTCTGATCCATGCTAGTTTCAGGCAAACACATATTTCATTAAGCATGACATGTGACTTCAGCCACATTTCATGTATGATTTTGTCTTGATCTAACTTCAAAACTTAATTTGTTTCCTCCACCAAAAGACAATAAAGCAGATTCATCTTAGTAACACCCCTTAACCACTATCCTTTAACTCATGAAAATTCCTCCACCTTTCTCCAGCATAGTCACCTTATCCCAGGACTGATTAATTATTCATGAACTTATTGCAATATTCCATGAATCCATGAATCTTCCCACTTAGTAATAAGGTAGAAGGAATCCTCCATAAAAGTGAGTGGCACACTGAAATGAAAGATAGCCTGAACTAAGACTCCTACAACGGAAAAAAGAATGTGTGAATGTGATCTTCCTGGAGCTCATGTGTGAACCATGAAGCTTCAAATATCTTTTGCACTAAGCATTTCAGTGAGCAAGTCTGAGAGAGAGAGAGAGGAGAAAGGGAGCGTGAGAATGTCTGTTGGTTTAAAACTCCAAATGCTGTCTGTAAAATCCTCTATTATATATTATATTTGAGATTAATTCCTCTTACTTTATTCAAAATTTCAGATTTTAAAAAATGTAAACTGCTAGGGAAAATCATATCACATATGAATACACCTACCACCATTTGTTTATTATGTGTATTTTTTTTGGGGGGGGTGTAGCTCAGTGGTAGAGCATTTCCCCAGCATTTATTTTTTCTTTTTTTTTTAATTTTATTTTTCTTTTTATTTACATTTTGTTAAGTCTGTGTCCCAGCTGTATCCCACTCCCTCATTCCCTCCCCAACCCCACACTCACTCCCTGGTCTCTTCCCTGCCCCTTTCCAAGTCCACTGATAGGGGAGGACCTCCTCCCCTTTCATTTGACCCTGTTTTATCAGGTATCTTCAAGGCTGGCTGCAAAGTCCTCCTCTGTGGCCTAATGGGACTGTTCCTCCCATGGGGGGGGGGAGGTCAAAGAGCCTGCCCTTGAGATCCTGATAGAAATAGTCCTTGTTCCCCTTACTTTGGAAAACTACTTGGTTACTGAGCTATCACGGGCCACATCCGAGGAGAAGTTCTAGGTTATATCCATAGATGGTCCTTGGTTGAGTGTCAGTCTCAGAAAAGACCCTGTGCCTGGATATATTTGGTCCTTGCAGAGCTCCTATCCTTTCCATATCATACTAACTCCCCTTCTTTCATGATTCCCTGCACTCTGCTGAGGGTTTGGTTATGAGTCTTAGTGTCTGCTTTGAAACACTGCTAGGTAGAGTCTTTCAGATGCTTTTTGCAGTAGACTCCTGTCATATGTTCAATGCACATCCCATTTGTCTTTCTAAATGAGGATTGATCATCTTCGCCTGTGTCCACTTTCTTGATTATCTTCTTTAGGTGTGTAGATTTCATTATGTTTATCATATCTTGTAGGTCTATATAAGCGAGTATATACCATGTTTGTCTTTCTCCTTCTGGGATACTTCACTCAGAATGATCTTTTCTAGATCCCACCATTTCCCTGCAAATTTCATGATTTCCTCTTTTTTGATTGCTGAGTAGTATTACATTGTGTAAAAATACCACAGTTTCTGTATCCATTCCTCCACTGATGGACATCTAGGTTGTTTCCAGGTTCTGGCTATTACAAATAAAGCTGCTACAAACATGGTTGAGCAAATGTCTTTATTTTGTATTTGAGCAAATTTTGGGTATATACCTAAGAGTGGTATAGCTGGGTCTTGAGGTAACACTACTCCTAATTGTCTTAGAAAGCGCCAGATTGACTTCCAAAGTGGTTGTACCAGTTTACATTCCCACCAACAATGGAGGAGGGTTCCCCTTTCACCACAACCTCTCCAGCATGTGTTGTCACTTGAGTTTTTGATCTTGGCCATTCTGATGGGTATAAGGTGAAATCTCAGGGTCGTTTTGATTTGCATTTCCTTGATGGCTAATGAGGTTGAGCATTTCTTTAAGTATTTCTCTGCCATTCGATGTTCTTCTTTTGAGAATTCTCTGTTTAGCTCTGTTCCCCATTTTTTAATTGGATTACTTGATTTGTTGCTTTTCTGCTTCTTTAGTTCTTTATATATACTGGATATTAGCCTTCTGTCAGATAAAGGGTTGGTGAAAATTCTTTCCCAATCTGTAGGCAGTCGTTTTGTTTTAATGACGGTGTCTTTTGCTTTACAGAAGCTTTTCAGAAAGTTTCATGGGGTCCCATTTATTGATTGTTGCTCTTAGAGCCTGTGCTGTTGGTGTTCTGTTCAGGAAGTTGTCTCCTGTGCCAATGAGTTCTAGGCTGTTCCCCACTTTTTTTCCAACTGATTTAGAGTATCTGATTTTATGTTAAGGTCCTTGATCCACTTCGACTTTAGTTTTGTGCAGGGTGATAAATATGGATCTATTTTCATTTTTCTGCATGTAGACATCCAGTTGGTCCAGCACCATTTGTTGAAGATGCTGTGTTTTTTCCATTGAATGGATTTGGTTTCTCCTCCTGTATACCAAAGACAAAAAGGCTGAGAATGACATTAGGGAAACAACACCCTTCACAATAGCCACTAATAACATAAAGTACCTTGGGGTGACGCTAACCAAGCAAGTGAAAGATGTGTTTGAGAAAAACTTCAAGTCTCTGAAGAAAGAAATCGAAGAAGATCTCAGAAGATGGAAAGATCTCCTGTGCTCATGGATTGGTAGGATTAATATAGTGAAAATGGCCATTCTGCCAAAAGCAATCCACAGATTCAATACAATTCCCATCAAAATACCAACACAATTCTTTACAGACCTTGAAAAAAAGATTCTCAGCTACATATGAAGAAACAAAAAACCCAGAATCTCCAAAACGATCCTGTACAACAACAGATCATCTGGAGGTATCTCCATTCCCGATCTCAAGCTGTACTACAGGGCAACAGTAATAAAAACTGTTTGGTATTGGCATAGAAACAGAAAGGAGGATCAATGGAACTGCATAGAAGACCCAGAAATAAACCCACACACCTATGAATACTCGATATTATGTGTATTTTTTTCTGGTCTATAATCCTCCTCTAATAAAATGACCATCCTTTCGATTGATGAGCATAATTTAAAAAATCTAACTATAAAAAGACTTGATGTCTATGTAGGAATTTTAACAGTATTATAATTTCTATGCATTATTAATTTACTTTTCTGCTTGCAGTGGTCCCATCTTTCCACTATTAAGCATCATTATATTCTCACTTACCCTGTTGCATCTCTAAAGATACTTGAAAATGTCAGCAGATTTATAGGGAATGTGAAGTGATTTCAAAATGGAATAGAACATTTGTGAAGTATTATACATTGCCCATCCTTGATGAATTAACATTAATTTTCTCCATCCTCAGACTGCTTTTGTTTGCATGAGGAGAGCTACATAAAGCCATAACCGTTAACTTTAGAAGGAGAATGCATAGCTGTAAGTAGGGACCACTGACTGATGTGGAAGTCCAAAGCGAAGAATTATAGCCGATAAGATGATTCAGTTGATACTGAGTCTTGCTTCTAAAACCTGTGACTTGAGTTTGGTCCCTTCCCTCACCATGCACAAATATATATCTGTATTTTTATAAGCAAATGATTTTGTTAGACCAATGCTATCACTCTCCAAGCTCCTCTGATTTAAATAACAGCATCCTGTAGGCTATTCAACTTCTGCGCTCCCTCACTTTGATATTTATTATAATATATTTGATGAGTTTGATGGTCTATAATCAGAGAGGGGAATGCTTTTCTGCCTAGGTAAAGTAACTTATAATTAGAGCTAGATGAATTTCATGCTGTTATACTTGAAATAAATATCACCGAACTATAAAAGCACACATATATCTTGTAGATAAATTGAGGAGAGAAATGATCACATAAATAATTAGGTAAAATCCAACAGTTTTTAAACAGCGCCTTTCCCAGGGAATACTAGAAAGGGCATGATTTTGACTTTAGAAATTTTATAAAGTTTTCTTAAGGAAATTGTCAATCAAGACAAATATAAGAATTAAAAACCAAACACAGATGAGTCGCTCCACAACTGCATAGTACTCATATGTGATTGTGAATATATGTGATAAAGAGTTATTGAAAGGAGAGATTTGTGAATTACTTATTTTCCTTCCTAAGCAGGACAAGTCTCTGAAGTCCCAAAGACTCTACATTTAAGAAATGGATGGATAATACACACCATTTAAACACCCTGTTATAAGCAATACTGTTTGGATGGAAATTGCTGAACAGGAAATAATGAACAGGAAAATACAAGAATATGCAGTGGCTATCTTAAGAATTTGTAATCATGTCATTTTTTTAATAAAGACTTTGAGTTGCTGATGGAAAAGGTCTGTGCTTATGATAAAATCATACAAGTAAGCACTTGTATTAAAACGAGAAAAAAAATCACTTTTTCTTATAGCCTAGCAAATTGCAATCAATACCCTGCTTGCACAGTAGTTGAGATATTTTTATCAATTTATCTGCAATTACCAAAGAAATATCATGCTGAGGTAATTACATGCTGTTCCCACTTTTTGAAAAGTAGCATTTTGTAAAAGCATGCGTGGATATATCTATTGGCCCTGCAGAAACTCAAAGGGAATATCTAGAAGGAAATGCATTAAACCTTACAATTTTATTTCAAAGTTTTATGGAGTTTAGGACTAGCCTCAAGTTACAGAACAGTTAAGATCATTTATGGGTCTGACTTTTGCAGTTTCAGCTGTATCTTTCTATGAAGGCTTACACTTAAAAAATACATCATCATGCTTACATTATGCAAAATGTCTGCTGCTTGTTTTTGTTAACTATGAATCTTCTGTTTCATTTGTTTTCACAATATATCAGCAGTACAGAAAAAGAAATTACCATAAATTTCTTTTATGCACACTTACCATATGACAGGTACCATATGAAGCAATTCACATGACTTGGTGCGTTTGATCTACTACTCAGATCACAAGGGTTATACATTGTTATCATCCCAAAGGTACAAAGGAGACATAACATAGACATTTTCATCTCTTGTTTGTAAAGCCCTTGAAAACCATAGTCAATTTGTGAAGTAGTAGTCAGCTCTGGAGTCCCAGAGCTTGACTGCAAGCACTATTTCTTCTGATATAAAATCATCAACCAAGTAAGAACAATAGTTGCTCCAAGTAGTCATCTTTCAGAGAAATCCAGCAAAACCTTCAAAGACAATCATATTTATTGCTACATATAAGAATATAAAATTGTGTTTCATGCATCTTGAGAAGAATAGAATGGATATAATAAACACATAGTTTTGATACAGTAAACTAATAGAGTGCCAAAATCTCACTGATAGTACCTGTTGATACTATATAGCATGTTCAATATAGCATGAACATAGCATATTAGAGATTATTATTCCTTAGATATGATGGACAATGTGTGGGATAGTGACTTTATCTAAAGAAAAATGCTGTTTGATGTCTATGGAGTTCAGTATCCCCATGTTGTTGCATGTGAACATTTTAATCAAAATACATTTAATACTGCTGAAAAAAATCATCGCAATGGCCTGTAGAGCTGGATTTATTGTGTTTATTTCTGGGTCTTCTATTCGGTTCTATTGATCCACGCCAATACCATGCAGTTTTTATTACTATTGCTCTGTAGTACAGCTTGAGATCAGGGATGGAGATACCTCCAGATGATCTGTTGTTGTACAGGATCGTTTTGGAAATTCTGGTTTTTTTGTTTATCCATATGAAGTTGATAATGTTTTGTTGTTTTTTTTTTTTTTAAGAAAGATTGTTTTTTTTTGTATTTTATTTTTTTCTTATCAGTTACATTTTATTAACTCTGTACCCCAGCCGTGTCCCGATCCCTCATTCCCTCCCAGTCCCTCCCTGCCTCCCTCCCTCCTCTCCACCGTGCCCCTTGCCAAGTCCACTGATAGGGGGGACCTCCTCCCCATTCATCTGATCCTGTTTTGTCAGGTATCTTCAGGACTGGCTGCAAAGCTCTCCTCTGTGGCCTAACAGGACTGCTCCTCCCTTGGGGGGTGGGGAGGCCAAAGAGCCAGTCATTGAGTTCCTGTTAGAAATAGTCTTTGTTCCCCTCACTATGGGAAACCAATTGGTTACTGAGCTACCACAGGCTACATCTGAGCAGAGGTTCTAGGTTACATTCATACATGGTCCTTGGTTGCATGTCAGTCTCAGAAAAGACCCTGTGCCCAGATATCTTTGGTCCTTGTGGAGCTCCTATCCTTTCCTGATCAGACTAACTCCCCTTCTTTCTTATGATTCCCTGTACTCTACCAAAGGTTTGGTCATGAGTCTTTGCTTTGTAAACACTGCTAGTTAGAGTCTTTCCAATGCGCTCAGTAGACTCCTGTCATATGTTCAATGTTCAATGCACATCCCATCACTATAATAAACATAATGAAATCTGTACACCTAAAAAAGATAATCAAGAGAGTGGACATGGGGTAAGATGATCAATCCTCGTTTAGAATGATACTGTTTTGTAATTATTGTAGCTACAAGTGAGAGAGCATCTTTCATTGGTAGGGAGATATTTCTGTGGTAAATAGAGAAAAACAGGCATGCCTAAATATTGCTGAATTTTACAGGCTTCATTTTTTTTCTTGTGAATTTTAACTTGGTTCTTATCTTCTTACTATTTTTCCTATTAATTAATATTAGCAGATATAAATATATACAATACAATATTTATTTGTGTTTACTTTTATTGATTCTTTGAGAATGACTTTACAGTTTATTTTAATTATATTCTATTCTTTTTTTTGTATTTTATTTTTTCTTATCAGTTACATTTTATTAACTCTGTATCCCAGCCGTGTCCCGATCCCTCATTCCCTCCCAGTCCCTCCCTCCCTCCCTCATCTCCACCCTGCCCCTTGCCAAGTCCACTGATAGGGGGGACCTCCTCCCCATTCATCTGATCCTGTTTTATCAGGTATCTTCAGGACTGGCTGCAAAGCTCTCCTCTGTGGCTTAACAGGACTGCTCCTCCCTTGGGGGGTGGGGAGGCCAAAGAGCCAGCCATTGCCCTTAACTCTTCCCAGGCTCACCTTCACCACTCAAATCCCTCCTCATTCCATGTGCTCTTCTTTTTTAATTAACCACTAATTTCAATTTCTCCTGCCAATATACTTCTGTGTGTAAGGTGCTGCACTCGGGGAGATCTCTTTGTAACAGAAGCCACCTACTATGCATAGCTCCTTACTTAGGGATGAGAGCTCATAAACCCCTTCACAATTATAAGTGAATTGTATGATCTTTGCAGGCAATCATAGCTGCTATCAGTTCATCAGTCTGGCAGCTATGTTATGTCCAGAAGACAGTGTTTGGTTCTTGTCCTACTCAACCTGTAGGCTCCATGTTTCATGATTCCCCAAGGCCTTTGGGCAGAGGGTGTAATATAGATGTACCACTACATCTGTACTGATGTGGATACTCTGCACCTTGACCAGTGGTATATTTGTACACTAACCACTGTCTGCATTACTAAGAAACTTTTCTGAGATTTGTGTTGGTCAAAGGATAATGACATATGCATTGTAAAGGCAGCTTGACAGAATCTTTTCAGTTTCATGAGGTCATATTTATTGATTGTTGCTCTTAGAGCCTGTGCTGTTGGTGTTCTGATCAGGAGGTTGTCTCCTGTGCCAATGAGTTCCAGGCTCTTCCCCACTTTTTCTTCTAACCGATTTAGTGTATCTGGTTTTATGTTGAGATCTTTGATCCACTTGGAGTTCAGTTTTGTGCAGGGTGATAAATATGGATCTATTTTCATTTTTCTGCATGTAGACATCCAGTTGGACCAGCACCATTTGTTGAAGATGCTGTCTTTTTTCCATTGAAAAGTTTTGGCTTCTTTGTCGAAATCAAGTATTCATAGGTGTTTGTGTTTATTTCTGGGCCTTCTATTTTGTTCTATTGATCCACATTTCTGTTTCTATGCCAATACTATGCAGTTTTTATTACTATTGCTCTTTAGTACAGCTTAAGATCAGGGATGGAGATACCTCCAGATGATCTGTTGTTGTACAGGAACATTTTGGAAATTCTGGGTTTTTTGTTTATCCATATGAAGTTGATAATTTTTCTTTCAAGGTCTGTAAAGAATTGAGCTGGTATTTTTATGGGAATTGCATTGAATCTGTAGATTGCTTTTGGCAGGATGGCCATTTTTACTATGTTAATCCCACCAATCCATGAGCATGGGAGATCTTTCCATCTTCTGATATCCTCTTCAATTTCTTTCTTCAGAGACTTGAAGTCATCAGAACAAAATGACAACCTACAGACTGGGAAAGGATCTTCACCAACCCTATATCTGATAGAGGGCTGATATCCAGAATATATAAAGAACTAAAGAAATTAAAAAGCAATAAATCAAGCAATCCAGTTAAAAAATGGGGTATGGAGCTAAACAGAGAATTCTCTGTAGAGGAATATAGAATGGCAGAGAAACACCTAAAGAGATGCTCAACATCCTTATCCATCAGAGAGATACAAATCACAATGGCCCTGAGATTTCACCTTACACCCATCAGAATGGCTAAGATCAAAAACTCAAGTGACAACACATGCTGGAGAGGTTGTGGAAAATTGGGAGCCCTCCTCCATTGCTGGTGGGAATGTAAACCTGTACAACCACTTTGGAAATAAATCTGGCACTTTCTCAGACAATTAGGAATAGTGCTTCCACAAGATCCACCTATACCACTCCCTCTTCATTAGTTTATTTAGATGTATAGATTTTAGTAGGTTTATTTTATATTATATGTCTATATGAGTGAGTATATACCATGTGTGTCTTTCTGCTTCTGGGACAGCTCACTCAGGTTGATCCTTTTCAGGTCCCACCATTTGCCTGCAAATGTCATGATTTCCTTATTTTTCATTGCTGAGTAATATTCCATTGTGCAGATGTACCACAATTTCTGCATCCATTCTTCAATTTAGGGGCATCTGGGTTGTTTCCAGCTTCTGGCTATTACAAATAAAGCTGCTATAAACATGGTTGAGCAAATGTCCTTATTGTGTACTTGAGCATCTTTTGGATATATGCCTTGGAGTGGTATAGCTGGATCTTGAGGAAGCATTATTCCTCATAGTCTGAGAAAGTGCCAGATTGATTTCCAGAGTGGTTGTACCAGTTTACATTCCCACCAGCAATGGAGGAGGGTTCCCCTTTGTCCACAACCTTTCAAGCATGTGTTGTCCCTTGAGTTTTTCATCTTGGCCATTCTGATGGGTGTAAGGTGAAATCTCTGTCATTTTGATTTGCATTTCCCCAATGGCTAATCTTTCTAACATGAATTCTATTACCTGCTTTTGGATCGATCCCCTTCCTGCCCACCTGGCAGTGTTGCTGCCTTGCCTGGTCTCACAGGATGATGATATGCTCAGTCCTGATTTGACTTTAAATGCTGGGGAGGGTTGATTCTGGGATGGGGCTCCCCTTTTCCAGGGGAAAATGAAAAGGGAAGGGAGAAGGAGTGAAAGGGAGGACTAGGAGGAGAGAGGGAGGGGTCATTGTCGAGATGTAAAGTAAATAAACTGTAATTGAAAAATAGTAATAATATAGAGATTATATTTTATTTGTTATAGATGGCAAGAAATGGCAAACAACTTGGTCCTCTGCATCAGCTTCAAGCTTGAATCATTCACTTGGATGGCCTCTCTGTGATGTGTACACGAATTAGAAGGTTCATTCAGCGTGTTTTCTAAGCAAGCTAACACCTTGTTAAGACACAGTAAACTCACTAGGATTTTATTATATACACAGCTTTTATTTTTAGTACAACAGAATTTATTTTGTGTTTCTTAAAATGTCACTAAAATAAACCTTTAGGATACCAAAGCAATCCTTAAGTCTCCTGTTTTTGTTAAACTGTCAGTTCCCATTTCTCCCTGAAGTGATTTCACTGCTTTCTACATGGAAGCAGCATGGAGTCTTTCCCTTCAGACAGCATCCCTAGTATTTCACGCTGGTGAGTGGGGCTTGCCAGAGAATGATTAAATGGAGGTATCCTGCTGTGCACAGTCAGCAAGCAGCACTGGAGCTGTACAGCAGATGTTTCTCTTTCAGATCTTTAAGGACTATAATTGGGTGGAAAAAAATATGTTTCACTTAATTCAATTTGCTACCTGCTTTAATTTAATGGAATATTTGTAGTTTAAACCCACATGAATATATTGTCATGTGCCAACAAAATATTACAGTGGGTTGACCTCAGTAGATTTTCAGAAATTCAAAGATTTCCATTTGAACTAGGATTAACTTTTTTTTTTAATCATAAAGTCTTAATTGGTCTTGGGTTCGTAAGGTCTAGAACTTTTCCCTCCATATTACTGCTATGTCTCTGTCTTTTAGCCTTGAATGTTAAGCATTGCATAATATGTGTGTGTGTGTGTGTGTGTTATTTGTTTTTGAGCTACTAAAAATTCAGTACAGGGCATCACAAATGCTAAGCCAGTACTCAACAACTGAGTTATGTTTCTCTCTTTTATGTACTTAATATTTTTTTGAGGCAACATCTCAATAAATTGTTCAGTCTGTCATTGAACTCATTCTGTAGCTTAGGCCTACTTTAAATTTATTATCCTTCTCCCTCAATCTTCAAGTAACTGGAATAACAAGCTAGAATCATCAGGTCCAGTTAAAATTCAATAATTCAAAAAACATATTGTACTCAACTCATATTTGTTCACCTATTTAGTAGTATGTTACACAATGTAAGCTGATTATATGTATACAAAAATAAATATATAATCATTTCTTAATAGGTGAAATATCTTTGCAACACTCTAGCATGTATTTTATTGTGCTTTTTATTTTAATACAGTAAGTCATTGTAGATGATTGTTTTTAAAACACAGAGTAGTTTGACATGTAAAATGATGCAAAGAAAATATAAAGTTAAGATGATTAATTTTCAAGTATGTATTGTGATTTTAAAATCTTGTTGACAGTTAAGAGTGGTTGAACCAGAGGACAGCTAGCTTTCCATCTGTATGCATAGCAGAGTATCATTAATCATGTCAGAGGTTGGCTGTCTCCCATGGGCTGAAGCTCATCTTGGGCCAGTCATTGGTTGAACATTCCCTCAATCTCTGCTCTATCTTGTAGAGCAGAGATTGTATGTCCCTGCACATCTTGTAGGCAGGGTAAATTTGGGGCTGAGGTTTTTGTGAGTGGGTTGTTCTTCCTCTCCCTCCACTAAGAGTCCTTTCTAAATAAAGGAGAGCCTCTTCCTTCTCCTCTGAGTTGCTCTGCCCAGCAGCTGATGGAAACAAATGCAGACCCACAACCAATCATTGGGTTGAGCATAAGGAGCCTTGTGGAAGTGTTGGGGGAAAGGACAGAAGGACCCAGAGGGGACAGGAGCTCCACAAGAAGACCAACAAGAGCCACCTAACCAGGGCCCCAGGAGGGGTGTGAAGACTGAAGCAACAACCAAGGACTATGTATGAACTGGACCCCTACACAGAAGCAGCCAATGGGCAGCTTGGTCCCTAGTAAGGGAATGGGGGTGACTCTGACATGGATTTGTTGCCTGCTTTTTTGATCACTCTCCCCTGGCAGGGCTACCTCACCAGGCCACAGGGGAAAAGGATGTGCTCAGTCATGATGAAACCTGGTATGCTGGAGTAGACTGGGGGATCAGGCGGACTCCTCATCTCTGCGGAGTAGCAGCAGTGGGGTGATATGGAAAATAACAAGGAAAGAAGGGACCGGGAGGAGAGGAGGGAGGGTGATACAACCAGGATGTAAATTGTGACTCAGTTCTAAAAACTTGCCAGATGACCTCTAAAGAGACATTGGATCCAGGAGAAAATAGACCAAGAGAGACTGGAGGCCAAGCAATGCTAAACCTCTGATATATGATACAAAAAATTGATGATGTTTGATT
Source organism: Psammomys obesus (assembly GCF_907164565.1). NCBI lineage: Eukaryota > Metazoa > Chordata > Mammalia > Rodentia > Muridae > Psammomys > Psammomys obesus. Next base: position 29,285,357 of record NW_026596057.1, read on the forward strand.
GCATATGCCTATCTTTTGCCCTCTCCTTAAACTTATGCCTCGTGGTCAGAGCCCTAAACATTGACTTGGGAGGGCATCACTGGATATCTTTGCCCCTCTCCCATGTAAAGTAATTGTTACACTACTTTTCACTGTTTCAATAAATGGTAATAGAAAGTCAATTAGCTTCCCATTGTTTAGAATCTGCATTTTCATTGCATAGTATGTTCATAGAACCTAGATTTAAAACCCACTCTCTCTCCTCTTCTCTCTCTCTCTCCCCCTCTCCACTCTGTGTGTGTATTTGTCTGTGTATGTCTCTGTGTGCGTGTCTCTGTAAGTCATAAATTATAAAGGAGATCATGAGAAAGGAGGAAAAGGTCTTAAGAGAGGTGGGGGAAATGTATGTATATGATTAGTTATTTGTACATGTACATGTATAATGTAATAATAAAACCCAAAGAATCTTCTGTGATTGTCAGTAATGACTGTCAACTTTATTAGGTCCACAACTCTGTGTGGATCTATGAATCTTATCTCGATCAAGGGGTAAGACACTTGCCCAGGTTGGGCATCGCCTTTCTATGGTGGTTCAGATGCAAAGAGGAGAGAATGGAAAGCAATGCCTCTTCCTAATAAGTTTTCTTCTTGTGTGCACGCGAATCACCTCTCTTGATGTCAATGCTGCTGCTCTCTTTGCTGCTATCCAAGCCAAACTTCTTTGACTTTCCAAAGTGAACTGACCACCAGCAGCTCTCTGAGAATGCTCAGAGCTTTTTATACCAGATATTTTTCTTCTTTTGCTAAGTTAATTCTCAGTATGCAAATTGAATTCAGTGTCTCATATCCTCACTGTAACTGTTTTTTAATCAATAGAATCCCTCCCCTATTGTAAAAAGATACTATATAATATTACATGGGGAACATAGTTAATAATCTTTGGTTGAAATATTCTAGCAGTGAGGAACGGAATTCTCTAGTATATTAAGGGATAATTTTATTAATGTATAGCTTTAAAATTAGAACATTCTATTGACATATACTCATGTTCTTTACCAACTGTGACAGGGTTAAGAGCTGTGAAAATTAAGAAAAGAATAATGACCTAAAATATACCATAAGCAAAACAAAATAAATAACATAGCATGCTTAGTTTTAAAAGAAAGCAAACAGTAAAAAATGGATAAAAACAGTAGATGACATATAATGAGCAATCCATAATTATCCACAATGAGCAAACCAGAATTATCAGTTTTGATGCATTAACTAAAAACATTTCTAGTAATGAAAACAGCAGAGATTTTTAGTTAATTTTGTGTGCAGTTAACATTTAAAATTGTTGTGTGTATGTGATGTGTGCACGTGTACATCTCTGTGTGTGTGCTTGTGTGTTTACGTGAACATATGTGTGTGTACATGTGTGCATGTATATCTAGTCATATGTACAAATACATGAGAAATTATATGTCATTTATATCTTTGCATCTTTTAAATACAGGGTCTCTCACTGATGTGAAAGCTTAATTTATAATTAGCTAGAGAGGATGGCCAGCCAGCCCCAGGAATCTCCATCCACCACCATCACCTCAAATGGCAGAATTACACAAACTCAAAACTACATTTGGCTTTTTGCATGCGTGTTGGGGTCTGAACTCAGACCATCATACTTGTACACCAAGCGATCTCCACTTAACCATCACCCTGCCCCTTGCTTTGGAGTGTTGTATCTGGGATACGGCAGCGTTTTCAATGTCACTTGTTCATTTGTATGTTCTCTAAGATCATGGGAACTACATAACAGATGAATACCTTACCTGTAATCTATCATATTGTCTATTTATTTAAAAAAAAGTTAAGACCAAAACTTCAAGTTATAAAAGCACACTATTTCTAAGGAAGTGTTTTAATAAATAGTACTTCAAATATTATAAATAATATAAAAATTACTGCCTTTTCTTTTTTTTATTTTTAGTTACAATTTGTTAACTCTGTGTCCCAGCTGTATCCTGCTAACCTCATTTCCCTCCCCCTCCCCAACTCCCTCCCTGGTCTCCTCCCTGCCCCTTTCCAAGTCCACTGATAGGGGAGGACCTCCTCCCCTTTCATTTGACCCTGTTTTATCAGGTATCTTCAAGGCTGGCTGCAAAGTCCTCCTCTGTGGCCTAACAGGACTGCTCCTCCCCTGGGAAAGGGGGGGGGGAAGGACAAAGAGGCTGCCCTTGAGATCCTGTTAGAAATAGTTCTTGTTCCCCTTGCTTTGGAAAACTACTTGGTTACTTAGCTACCACGGGCCACATCCCAGCAGAAGTTCTATGTTATATCCATAGATGGTCCTTGGTTGAGTGTCAGTCTCAGAAGTGACCCTGTGCCCGGAGATATTTGGTACTTGTAGAGCTCCTATCCTTTCCATTTCATACTAACTCCCCTTCTTTCATATGATTCCCTGCACTCTGCCATGGTTTGGTTATGAGTCTTAGTGTCTGCTTTGAAACACTGCTAGGTAGAGTCTTTCAGATGCCTTTTGCGGTAGACTCCTGTCATACATTCAATGCACATCCCATTTGTCTTTCTAAATGAGGATTGATCATCTTCACCCATGTCCACTTTCTTGATTATCTTCTTTAGGTATGTAGATTTCATTATGTTTATCATATCTTGTAGGTCTATATAAGTGAGTATATACCAAGTTTGTCTTTCTCCTTCTGGGATACTTCACTCAGAATGATCTTTTCTAGATCCCACCATTTGCCTGCAAATTTCATGATTTCCTACCTTTTGATTGCGGAGTAGTATTCCATTGTGTAAAAATACCACAATTTCTGTATCCATTCCTCTGTTGATGGACATCTGGGTTGTTTCCAAGTTCTGGCTATTACAAATAAAGCTGCTACAAACACGGTTGAACAAATGTCCTTGTTGTGTACTTGAGCAAATTTTGGGTATATACCTAGGAGTGGTATAGCTGGGTCTTGAGGTAGCACTACACCTAATTGTCTGAGAAAGCGCCAGATTGACTTCCAGAGTGGTTGTACCAGTTTACATTCCCACCAACAATGGAGGAGGGTTCCCCTTTCACCACAACCTCTCCAGCATGTGTTCTCACTTGAGTTTTTCATCTTGGCCATTCTGATGGGTGTAAGGTGAAATCTCAGGGTTGTTTTGATTTGCATTTCCCTAATGGCTAATGAGGTTGAGCATTTCTTTAAGTGTTTCTCTGCCATTTGATGTTCCTCTTTCAAGAATTCTCTGTTTAGCTCCATTCCCCATTTTTTAATGGAATTACTTGGTTTGTTGCTTTTCTGCTTCTTTAGTTCTTTATATATACTGGATATTAACCCTCTGTCAGATAAAGGGTTGGTGAAGATTCTTGCATTTTCATATGCCACAAGACTAACATAAATTTTCTAAATTCATATTGTATAATCTACACTGAAAATAACTTTAGACTAACACTGACAATATAGTTCAGACTGACCTCAAAGTGATGATCCTCTTGCCTCGATCTCCAGATGGCTGCTATGTCTAGCTAAGGAAACACGTTCTCATAATTGTTTTAAGTACATGAAATAAGCCAAAAGATCTTTATTACCTTGTACTTATTTATTATTTGGTAAAACCTTTAAATTATTCTGCAGAAAGTACAAAAACTAGAAAAAATATTTGTGAACATAATAAATAAGATACTATTAAATAGCCATGTCTTTCAAAAGAGAATGAACCATAATGGAAAACTGTGAAAGCAGAAAAATTAGTATTCAAGTATCATAGTAAATTCAGAGAGTTTTCACTAAATGAATAATAAACATACGAAAGATGTCAACAAGGGGACCAGTGAAAAATATGATACATCAGAAGAACCATCATCATTTCTAGTGGAACAGAAGTAAAGAGAATATGAAAGAGAATATAAATCACTTTCTTTTATTGGTGAAGTTCAGCTGTTAGTTCTTGTCTTAATAGTACATTGCTAATGGTCTGCTGATGCAAGGGGTTCTGCAATAATCAAATCTTTGCACACATAACTTTAATATTAGTTCTTATCAGAATTTCACCACAAAATATTTGTGATCCCAGTAGCATTTTATCCATTCTGATACCTTTAATATATTGAATATTCTAATTTATAACATTTACATCACTGGTTTGATATGATGAACTCGCTGGTTCTTTGAATGGAGGTTATTTAAAAAATGATTAATACAGGCACCATTCTTCATTTTGTAAATTCTCTTTCTCTCTCTCTCTCTCCATATATACATATATATATACATATATATATTACATATATACAATACATATATACATGTGTATATTTAGAGAGAAATACGTATATACATATATATATATATATATATGTATACATTTTGAGTGATGCACCTGTTCTCAATCTTATTCTCCTGCAGTACTTTATTGTGTAAGCATTCCCCAGCATGCAGAAAGGCCCTACCATCTCTGATCCCTGGTGCATGGAGACTCAACTTCCAGCACACAGACTTTCCAGAACTGACCATACTCAAACCTAGAAGTTGTTAAATTATCAATGGTCTTGATTTAATGAATATTTGGAACTCCTATAGGTGGAAAACAATATATTTATAGTGTTTCAGATCCTGTTCATAGCATTTGAAAAAGAAAATGACACATCTAGCAGATTATGAATTACACAACTTAGTATCAAGTTTTTTCAGAAAGATTTCATAAACCATTTAATTATTTCTGGATTACAAAGTGTTTGATAAATTTTTAGTAGCAAGTGAAATCTTTTTACTTTTATTATGTAATATATTATGCAAACCACTTAGTTTTCTATTTAATGTCATACAACATTGAAGCATTAGTTTAATGTCATTTAAATATTATTTCAAAACATATAATAAACCACACCATAAATTACACAAACACCTAGTGTTTTTACTCAATGTATGATTAACCATGTTATGAACATATAGTGAAATATCACCAGTTTGCTCAACATTGAGTATTTCTCCTTGAAATATTTGATGGGTGAATGAATAAGTTTAACTAGACAAACTGAGAGCTTAATGGATTCAAGACTTTTTTTTGCAAACTCCACTGCATACATTATTTTAAGAAAATGTGTAAACACATGTTAAAGCAGAAAAATAAAAAAGATGATGAAGGAGACAAGAAGAAAACTTGGAGGCATGTCAAATTAGACAAGTGAAAAAGGTGAATTGGAAGAAGAGTACTTACTATTTCTATTTCACCTTGGGGTATTCACTCACCATTTAAGTGGCTGCCATCTCCCACTGTTATCACAATTGCTTCTAAGAGAATCACAATGTCAGTATTTCTGAAATATTTTTGAACCTGTATAGAATGAGTTGATGCCTACCCTAGTAACTGTTAGTGACATACTTAAAATATAACACCCATGAAAGGTTCACAATTGCTTATGAACAGCTGCTAATCTGCACCCTGCACAATCTCTTGATCAGATCATGGACAAAATTTTTACTCATAAGAAGCATGATCACTTAACATCATAGTTTTTAAATAATATTAAAAACCTAAATGTAAAAATTAATCTGGCACTTTCTCAGAGAATTAGGAATAGTGCTACCTCAAGATCCAGCAATACCACTCCTAGGCATATATCCAAAATATATCCAAGTACAGAACAAGGACTTTTACTCAACCATGTTTGTAGCAGCTTTATTCATAATAGCCAGAACCTGGGAACAACCCAGATGTCCTTCAATGGAGGAATGGATACAGAAATTTTGGTACTTATACACAATGAAATCCTGCTCAACAATTAAAAAAAACAAGGAAATCATGAACTTTGCAGGCAAATGGTGGGATCTAGAAAAGATCATCCTAAGTGAGGTATCCCAGAAGCAGACAGACACACATGGTATGTACTCACTTATAAGTGGATATTAGATATATACTATAGAATAAACATACTAAAATCTGTACACCTAAAGAAGCTAATTAAGAAGGAGGACCCTAGGTAAGATGCTCAATCCTCATTCAGAAAGGCAAAGGGGATGGACATCTGAAGAGGGAGAAAACAGAGAACAGTACAAAAGCCTACCACAGAGGGCCCCTGAAAGACTCTACACTTCAGGGTGTCAAAGCAGATGCTGAGATTCATAGCCAACCTTTGGGCAGAGTGCAGGAAATCTTATAAAAGAAGGGAGAGATAGAATGACCTAGAGGGGATAGGAGTTCCATAAGGAGAGCAACAGAACCAAAAAATCTAGACACAGGGGTGTTTTCTGAGACTGATATTCCAATCAAGGACCATTCATAGAAATAACCTAGAACTTCTGCACAAATGTAGCCCAGGGCAGCTCAGTGTCTAAGTGGCTTCCCTCGTAATGGAAACAGGGATTGTCTCTGACATGAACTCAGTGGCCTGCACTTTGATCACCTCCCCCTCAAGGGGTGTAGCCTTACAAGACCACAGGGGAAGACAATGCAAGTGGTCCTGATGAGACCTGATAGACTAGGATCAGACGGAAGGGGAAGAGGACCTTCAGTGTTAGTGGACTGGGGGAGGGGCATGGGTGGAGACAAAGGAAGGAGGGTGAGATTGGGAGAGGTGAGAGAAGGTAATACAGGTGAGATACTAAGTGAATAAAGTGCAATTAAAAAAATTAAAAAACAAAAAGATTGAGGCAAGATGGCAGTGCAGGGACGACTCTCATTGTGAGCAGCAGCACAGCAGGATCGGCACAGTGACCAGCAATCAGAACTCGCGGCCCTAAAACACAAAAGATTGTGTTTCCCAGATGAGCGGATACTCCACAGTGGGGGATTTAATCAGCTTCAACTCACTCAGCTAAACTGAGGAAGAGATCCTGGCTCCACCAGGAGCTTGATCACCAGCACAGAGTCACCCGCCAGTATGCTCTGATCACTGCCCCAGACTGAACTTGGGCCCCACAACATCAGAGACTGGGATTTCCAGTCAAGAGATAACCCCACGGTGCAGGAAATTATTGGGACCAACCTTAGATCAACCAGACAATCCCTAAAAAAGACCCAGAGTTCCATGGGCACCCAACAGCCAGCCCAAAGCCGAGCCAGGAAACACAGGCACCAGCACAGAATACTGCCTGTGCACCTGACTCGCTGACCTAGATAGAACTGTGGGCCCCAGGGCACCAGAGATTGAGTTTCTCTGTCAGGTGCAAACCCACAGGGAGGGGAAGAGCAGGTCTAATCTCAGAGTTCTCAGCCAATACCACCACCCTGAAAAGGTATCCGGAAAAAATACCCAGTTTCAGCAGATGCCCAGGCTCCCAACTGCCAGGAACGCAGAGCCACGCGCATCTGTGCCTGTGGGTTCTACTCGCCACGCCAGACAGAACGGCAGTCCCCAAAGCATAGTCTGGGTGTCCCTGTCAGGAGGAAACGCCACAGCAGGGGGATCATCAGGTCCAACGCTCAGGACACCCAGCTCCAGAAGATTTTCTGAATTCATGCAGGCTCTAGGCTCTAGATTTGTACTGCAGGCATGAGCACCATGCTCACCTGCCAATATTGAGTACCGCTAGGGCACTGGGGCACACAGCTGCATCCTCAAATCTACAAAAGCTGGTGTCAATACAGCAGCCCTCAGATACTGCTCCACGTTCAACCAGTTATCCCTAGCTAAACTGACAAAACTGTGGGAATCCCTGGTTCTTCAAGAGGGCTGCACCCAACAATTACACCTTAAGAGCAACAGCTGCCGCTCACTAAATCCAGAGCAAAAGCCTTCCTGAGCACGATAGTTACCCCTCAGGTCCATACGCCTGAAGTGAACTATGACAATTCCTGAGAAGCACAACCATTCAGTTGAACATAACCAAAAAGCTGAGGAGATCTCCTTCAGAACCCTATCAAGTGGAATCTCCCCACCCCAGAACCCAGCAGACACCAATAATTAACAGACAACACCTGAGACAGAGAGATGGGTAAAGGCCAGCGAAAAAACACAACCAACAAAAGACAAAGCAATATGGCATCCCCAGAACCCAGTTATCAGGGGCAAGTAACCCTGGATACCATAACATAAGTGAAATTCAAGAAGTTGACCTTACATCTATGCTTATAAAGAGGTTAATGGAGGAAGCAAATAAAATGTGAAAAGAATTAGGGGAAGATATAATAAAACAGATTATGGCCATCCGTAAAGAAATACAAGAAGATGAAGCCAAACAGTTTGTGGCTTTCAGAGAGGAAACGATTAAATCACTGAAAGAAATAGAAGAAACAGAGGAATGTTCAAAGAAACAGGTGAATTCCTTTTGTGAATTCCTTCCTTGTTTTTGAAGCAAAAACAAGAAAATAGTGTCAGACAGGTGAAGGCAATCAACAGTTCAAGATCTGAAGATAGAATTGAAAAAATTAAAGAAAACACAAATGGAGGAAATCATGGAGAAGGAGAAACTGGTAAAGAAAAAAGGAACTACAGTGGTAAGCATAACCAACAGACTACAAGAGATGGAAGAAAGAATCTCAGGTGTGGAAGATACAATGGAAGAAACCAATGTATCCATCAAAGAAAGTAATAAATCTAAAAAATTACTGACACAAACCATCCAAGAAATCCAAGACAACAAGAAAAGGCAAAACCTAAGACTAATAGGAATAGAGGAAAAAAAAGATTCCCTCCTCCAAGGCCCAAAAAATATTTTCAACAAAATCATAGAAGAAAATTTCCCCAACTTAAAGGAGAGGTCTATAAGAATACAAGAGGCCTATAGAACACCTAATAAATTAGACCAGAAAAGAAAATCATCCAGTCACATTATAATCAAAACAGTAAGTCTACAGAACAAAGAAAAAATACTAAAAGCTGCAAGGGAAAAAGGCCAAGTAACATATAATGGCAAACCCATCAGAATTACACCTGACTTCTCAACAGAAACTAAGAAATCCAGAAGAGCCTGGACAGATATCATGCAGACCCTAAGAGAACACAGATGTCAGCCTAGGCTACTGTACCCAGCAAAACTCTCAGTCCTCATAGACAGAGAAAACAAGATATGCAACAACAAAAACAAATTTCAACAATACATATACACAAATCCAGTATTACAGAAGATATTAGAAGGAAAAATACAACCCAAGAAAACTGACTACTTTCAAGAGAACAAGGAAATAACCTCACTACAGCAAAACAAAAAATAGCCAAACACACAAACACACTACCATAGCCAACACCAATATCAAAGGATCTAACAGCCACTGGTCATTAATCTCCCTCAACATCAATGGACTCAATTCTCTAATAAAAAGACACAGACTAGCAGAATGGATGTATAAACAAGATCAAACAATCTGTTGCATACAAGAAACACACCTAAGTCACAGGGATAGATATTACCTGAGGGAAAAGGGCTGGAAGACGGTTTTTCAAGCAAATGGAACCAACAAGCAAGCAGGAGTAGCCATTCTAATATCTAATAAAATAGACTTTCAACCAAAATAATCAAAAAAGATAGAGAAATACACTTCATACTCATCAAGGGAAAAGTCCACCAGGAAGATATCACAATCCTGAACATCTGTGCCCCAAATGCAAGGGCACCTACATTTGTAAAAGAAACTTTAATAAAACTTAAACCACACGTAGACCCTCACACATTAATAGTGGGAGACTTTAACACCCCACTCTCAACAAAGGATCAGTCAACAAAACAGAAACTGAACAAAGAAACAATAAATCTCACAGAGGTCATGAATCAAATGGTCCTCGCGGACATCTACAGACTCTTTTACCCAAACACAAAAGAATTTACCTTCTTCTCAGCACCTCATGGAACCTTCTCCAAAATAGACTATATAGTTGGTCACAAAGCAAGACTCAACAGATACAAGAAGATTGAAATAATCCCTTGTATCCTAACTGATCACCATGGACTAAAGCTGGACCTCAATGACAAAAATAGCAAAAGGCCTACACACACATGGAAACTGAACAACTTGCTACTTAATGACAGCTGGGTCAGAAAAGAATAAAGGAAGAAATTAAAGACTTCCTAGAATTCAATGAAAATGAAGGCACAATGTACCCAAACTTATGGGACACAATGAAAGCAGTGCTAAGAGGAAAGTTCATAGCACTAAGTGCCTTCAAAAAGAAATTTGAAACATCTCATTCAAGCAACTTAATGGCTCACTTAAAAGAAGCAGAGCAGACACAACAAAGAGGAGTAGACGGCTGGAAATAATCAAACTCAGGACTGAAATCAATCAATTAGAAACAAATAAAACAATTCAAAAAATCAATGAAACCAAGAGCTGGTTCTTTAAGAAAATCAACAAGATAGAAAAACTCTTAGCCAAACTAACTAAAAGACAGAGGGACACTATCCAAATCAACAAAATCAGAAACGAAAAGAAGGACAAAACCACAGACACTGAAGAAATCCAAGAATAATTAGGTCTTACTTCAAAAGCCTATATGCCACAAAATTTGAAAATCTAAATGAAATGGAAATTTTTTTTGGCGGATTCCACATGCCAAAGCTAAATCAAGACCAGCTAAGTCAATTAAATAGTCCTATATCCCTAAGGAAATAGAAACTGTCATCAAAAGTCTCCCATGCAAAAAAAGCTCAGGGCCAGACAGTTTCAGCGCAAAATTCTACCAGATCTTCAAAGAAGAGCTAACACCAATACTCTTCAAACTATTCCACAAAATAGAAACAGAAGGAACACTACCAAACTCATTCTATGAAACCATAGTCACCTTGGTACCTAAACCTCACAAAGACCCAACAAAGAAAATTTCAGGCCAATCTCCTTCATGAACATTGATGATACTCAACAAAATACTTGCAAACAGAATCCATGAACACATCAAAGACATAATCCACTACGACCAAGTAGGCTTCATCCCAGGCATGCAGGAGTAGTTCAATATATGGAAATCCATCGATGTGATCCACCACATAAACAAACTAAAGGAGAAAAACCACATGATCATCTCCTAAAATGCTGAAAAGGCATTTGACAAAAATCCAACATCCATTCATGTTTAAAGTCTTAGAAAGATCAGGTATACAAGGCACATACCTGAATGTAGTAAAGGCAATATACAGCAAGCCTATAGCCAATATCAAACTCAATGGAGAGAAACTTAAATCAATCCCACTGAAATCAGGTACAATGCAAGGCTGCTCACTCTCTCCATATCACTTCAAAATTGTTCTTGAAGTCCTGACTTGACCAATAAGTCAATTGAAGGAGATCAAGGGGATACAAATTGGAAAGGAAGAAGTCAAAGTATCACTATTTTCAGATGATATGATAGTATACCTGAGTGACCCCAAAAATTCTACCAGGAAACTCCTACAGCTGATTAACACCTTCAGTAAAGTGGCTGGATACAAAATTATCTCAAAAAAATAAGTAGCCCTCCTATATACCAAAGACAAAAGGGCCGAGAAAGAAATATTAGGGAAACAACAGCCTTCACAATATCCACTAAGGACATAAAGTACCTTGGTGTGAACCTAACCAAGCAAGTCAAAAACTTGTATGAAAAAAATTTCCTGTCTCTGAAGAAAGAATTAAAAGAAGATATCAGAAGATGGAAAGATCTCCCATGCTTGGCAGGATTAATATAGTAAAAATGGCCATCTTACCAAAAGCAGCCTTATTTGTAATAGCCAGAAGCTGGAAACAGCCCTGATGCCCCTCAGTGAAGGAATGGATACAGAAATTGTGGTATATCTACACAATGGAATATTACTCAGTAATAAAAAAACAAGGAAATTATGAAATTTTCAGGTAAATGGTGGGATCTGGAAAAGATCATCCTGAATGAGCTTTCCCAGAAGCAGAAAGATGCACACAGTATATACTCACTCATATAGACTTATAATATAGGATAAACCTACTAAAATCTGTACACCTAAAGAAACTAATCAAGAGGGAGAACTCTTGCTAAAATGCTGAATCCCCATCTTGAAAGGCAAAGAGGATGGACATCAGAAGAGGGAGAAAAGAGGGAACAAGTCAGGAGCCTGACATAGAGGACTTGTGAAAGGTTCTGCCCTGCAGACTATCAATGCAGATGCTGAGACTTATGGCCAACCTTTGGACAGGGTGCAGGGAATCTTATAAAAGAAGTGGGAAACAGTAAGATCTGGAGAGGACAGGAACTCCACAAGAACAACAACAGAACCAAAAAATTTGAGCACAGCGGTCTTTCCTGAGGCTGATACTGCAGCCAGGGACCATGCATGGAGATAACCTGGGACCCCTGCACAGATGTAGCCCATGGCAGTTCAGTGTCCAAGTGTGTTCCATAGAAATAGGATCAGGGACTGTCTTTGACATGAACTGATCAGCCTGCTCTTTAATCACCTCCCCCTGAGAGTGGAGCAGCCTTACCATGCCACAGAGTAAAACAATGCAACCACTTCTGATGAGATCTAATTGACTAGGATCAGAAGGAAAGAAAAGAAGACCTCCCCTATCAGTGGACTTGGGGAGGGGCATGCATGCCAAGCAGGGAGGAAGGGAGGGATAGGGAGAGGAGGAGGGAAGGAACCAAAGGGAGATACAAAGTGAATAGAGTGTAATTAAAGAATTAAAAAAATAAAGAATTAAAAAAAAAAACTTAACTGATCTCTTTCCCTAGAATGTACATTTCTGAGGAAGACTGTACTCTCTATCTATGTATTCTTGAATAGCTCAAAGTTTTATTTTCAAGTATATTCAGACTATTAGTCTCTCCTCCAGTCCTCAGAGAATCTTTATAAGTCTCCTCATATGCAGAAATATACAGCATATAAATTATTTTGAGTTTTTATTACTGTAGAAAAAGGCACAAAACCTTAACATTCACTTCATTTCAAAAATGGGATGAAATACATTTATTTAACAGTTACTATATACAAATAATTGTGCTCAACACAGTTATCATCATCATTATTCACTATAAGTAACAACACCTTAGTGAGCATTAAAGTTGCCACTGTTTTCATTTTTATTATGAGCCTACAGGATTATTTCCATTATCATAGTTAATAAGTCATAGAACTAGGACCCATATTTAAACTTTCATGACTGGAATCTTGCTTCCGTTCACCTAGACTAGAATGAAATATTTTCATTTTCACCATGCCAGTGTTCAGACAGCTCTATAGTCGTAGTATTTGAAAGGGAATGATTAAAAAATAGTCCTGTTATTTCATATGAGAATGACTCCTGCTTTATCATACTGTATATTCTACTAGTGTAACATTGTGTTGGTTGCTTTCTTCTCTTTTTTTTGATGTTTTTATTTTTACTTTTATTTTTTCTTTTTTTTTTAATTTTATTTTTCTCCTTAGTTACATTTTGTTAATTCTGTATCCCTCATTCCCTCCCCAGTCCCACCCTCCCTTCCTCATCTCCTCCCTGCCCCCTTCATCAAAATACCAACTCAATTCTTTTCAGACCTTGAAAAAAAGATTCTCAGCTTCATATGGAGAAACAAAAAACCCAGAATCTCCAAAACAACCCTTTACAACAACAGATCATCTGGAGGTATCTCCATCCCTGATCTCAAGCTGTACTACAGAGCAATAGTAATAAAAACTGCATGGTATTGGCATAGAAATAGAAAGGAGGATCAATGGAACCAAATAGAAGACCCAGAAATAAACCCATGTACCTATGAATACTTGATTTTTGACAAAGCAGCCAAAACCATTCAATGGAAAAAAGATAGCATCTTGAACAAATGGTGCTGGTCTAATTGGATGTCTACATGCAGAAAAATGAAAATAGATCCACATTTATCACCCTGCACAAAACTAAAGTCTAAGTGGATCAAAGACCTCAACATAAAACCAGATACGCTAAATCTGTTAGAAGAAAAAGTGGGGAACAGCCTAGAACTCATTGGCACAGGAGACAACTTCCTGAACAGAACACTAACAGCACAGGCTCTAAGAACAACAATCAATAAATGGGACCTCATGAAATTGAAAAGCTTCTGTAAAGCAAAGGACACCGTCATCAAAACAAAGCGACTGCCCACAGATTGGGAAAGAATCTTCACCAACCCTTTATCTGACAGAGGGCTAATATCCAGTATATACAAAGAACTAAAGAAGCTGAAAAGCAACAAACCAAGTAATCCAATTAAAAAATGGGGAACGGAGCTAAACAGAGAATTCTCTGTAGAGGAATATAGAATGGCAAAGAAATGCTCAACATTTCTTTGTTGAGCCATCAGGGAAATGCAAATCAAAACAACCCTGAGATTTCACCTTACACCCATCAGAATGGCCAAGATAAAAAACTCAAGTGACAACACATGCTGGAGAGACTGTGGAGAAAGGGGAACCCTCCTCCATTGCTGGTGGGAATGTAAACTGGTACAACCACTTTGGAAATCAATCTGGCGCTTTCTCAGACAACTAGGAATAGTGCTTCCTCAAGACCCAGCTATACCACTGCTAGGCATATACCCAAAATTTGCTCAAGTACAAAATAAAGACATTTGCTCAACCATGTTTGTAGCAGCTTTATTTGTAATAGCCAGAACCTGGAAACAACCCAGATGTCCATCAGTGGAGGAATGGATACAGAAATTGTGGTATTTTTACACAATGGAATACTACTCAGCAATCAAAAAAGAGGAAATCATGAAATTTGCAGGCAAATGGTGGGATCTAGAAAAGATCATTCTGAGTGAAGTATCCCAGAAGGAGAAAGACAAACATGGAATATACTCGCTTATATAGACCTAAAAAATATGATAAACATAATGAAATCTATACACCTAAAGAAGGTAATCAAGAAAGCGGACATGGGGTATGATGATCAATCCTCACTTAGAAAGACAAATGGAATATGCATTGAATGTATGACAAGGATCTACCGCAGAAGGCATCTGAAAGACTCTACCTAGCAGTGTTCCAAAGTAGATACTAAGACTCATAACCAAACCCTCGGCAGAGTGCAAGGAATCATATGAAAGAAGGGGAGTTTGATGTGGAAAGGATAGGAGCTCCACAAGGACCAAACATATCTGGGCACAGGGTCTTTTCTGAGATGGACACTCAACCAAAGACCATGAGAGGATAAAACCTAGAACCTCTGCTCGGATGTGACCCGTGATAGCTCAGTAATCAATTGGTTTCCCATAGTGGGGGTAACAAGGACTATTTCTAACAGGAACTCAATGACTGGTTCCTTGACCTCCCCACCTCCCAAGGGAGGAGCAGTACTGTTGTTAGGCCACAGGGGAGGACTTTGCAGCTAGTCCTGAAAATACCGGACAAAACGGAGTCATATGAAAGGGAGGAGGTCCTCCCCTATCAGTGCTTTCTTCTCTTACATGCTTCCTTTCACTGCAAAACTTCCTCTCACAGCATCCAATATCCTTTTACATCCCACTTCTGTGTGCAAGGCCTGGGTTTATGCATTGCTTCTGCTGTGAAGCCTGTATAGGATCCAAAAATATAACTGAACATTCTTTTCCCAGGATCTGTTATAAAAAAGTTTTTCTCCCTTATTGAACAATTTCCCTAACAACAGAGTTACTCATGTAATTATCCTGAGACCAAGGACCTGTATGGATATAACCTAGAACCCCTGCTCGGATGTAGCCCATGGTAGTTCAGTATCCAAGTGGGTGCCCTAATAAGAGGAACAGGGACTATTTCTGACATGAACTCAATGGCTGTCTCATTGACACCCCCCACCCCCGAGGGAGGAGCAGCCTTGCTAGACCACAGAGGAGGACATTGCAGCCAGTCCTGAAGAAACCTAATAAGCTGGGGTCAGATGGAAGGGGAGAAGGACCTCCCCTATCAGTGTACTTGGAAAGGGGCAGGGAGGAGATGACGGAGGGAGGGTGGGATTTGGAGGTCATGAGGCTACAGCTGGGACACAAAGTTAACAAACTGTAACTAATATTAAAAATAAAAATTTAATTTTAAAACTCATATATTCTTAAGATCAACATGGTGTTATTATTAACAATTTATATTGAACCACCCCTGCATACCTGGGATGAAGCCTACTTGGTCATAGTGGATAATATCTTTGATGTGTTCTTGGATTCGGTTTGCAAGTATTTTGTTAAGTATTTTTGCATCAATGTTCATAACGGAGATTGGCCTGAAATTCTCTTTCTTTGTTGAGTCTTTGTGAGGTTTAGGTACCAAGGTGACTGTGGCTTCATAGAATGAGTTTGGTAATATTCCTTCTGTTTCTATTTTGTGGAATAGTTTGAAGAGAATTGGAGTTAACTCTTCTTTGAAGGTCTGGTAGAATTCTGCGCTGAAGCCATCTGGTCCTGCGCTTTTTTGGATGGGAGACTTTTGATGACTGCTTCTATTTCTTTGGGGGATATAGGACTATTTAATTGATTTAACTGGTCCTGATTCAGCTTTGGTGAATCAAATCGATCAAGAAAATTGTCCATTTCATTTAGATTTTCAAATTTTGTGGCATATAGACTTTTGAAGTAAGTCCTAATGATTGTTTGGATTTCCTCAGTGTCTGTAGTTATGTCCCCCTTTTCATTTCTGATTTTGTTGATTTGAGTGGTGTCTCTCTGCCTTTTAGTTAGCTTGGCTAAGGGTTTGTCGATCTTGTTGATTTTCTCAAAGAACCAGCTCTTGGTTTCATTGATTCTTTGAATTGTTTTATTTGTTTCTAATTGATTGATTTCAGCCCTGAGTTTGATTATTTCCAGCTGCCTACTCCTTTTTGGTGTGTCTGCTTCTTCTTTTTCTAGGGTATTTAAGTGGGCCATTAAGTTGTTTGAATGAGCTGTCTCGAATTTCTTCTTGAAGGCACTTAGTGCTATGAACTTTCCTCTTAGCACTGCTTTCATTGTGTCCCACAAGTTTGGGTATGTTGTGTCTTCATTTTCAATTTAAAGTCAGTTCTAAAGTATTGTCTTGGGATCTTTAAAATAAAATGTCCTTTAAAAGCATGATATTGGCTACGCAGGTATGTACACAATAGAGTCCAAACTATGGGCATCCCTAATTTAATAAACTTAGGGGTTTTAGGCCTTAAGATATTACTGTTTTTTTATTACTACTAATAGTAGTATTAGATACAATTTATTCACTTTGTGTCCTGGCTGAAGCCCCCTCCCTCATCTCCTCCCAGTCCCACCCTCACTCTTCCCCCCCCATGTCTCTCTCCTAGTCCACTGACAAAGGAAGTTCTCCTCCCCTACTATCTGACCCTAGTCTATCAGGTCTCATCAGGACTGTCTGGATCCTCTTCCTCTCTGGCCAATAAGGCTACCTCACCAAGGGGAGGTGATCAAAGAGCAGACAACCAAGCTCATGCCAGTGACAGCCCCTGCTCCTCTTCCTAGGGAACCCACTTGGAGACTGACCTGTCCATGGCTACATATGAGCAGGGGCTCTAGGTCTTCTCAAATGCATGGTGCTTGGTTGATACATTAGTCTCTGTAGGCTCTCCCAGGCCCAGATATTTTGGCTCTGTTGGTCTGCTCATAGACATCCTGTCTCCTCCAGAACTTTTTTCTCCTCCTTTATCCATAAGATTCCCTGTACTCTGTCCAAAGTTCAGCTATGAGTCTCAGCATCTGCTTTGATACCCTGCTGGGAAGAGCCTCTGTGGAAGGCTCATGTCCTGTTCCTTGTCTTCTCCTACTTCTGATGTCTATCCTCTTTGTCCTTCTAAATGAGGAATATGTCTCCTCTCTAAACCTTCCTTGTTGTTTAGCTTCTTTAGGACTATAGATTTTAGTATGTTTATCATATATTATATGGCTAATATCCACTTACAAGTGAGTATATACCATGTATATCTTTCTGCTTCTGATTACCTCAATCAGGATAATCTTTTACACGCATTTTCCTGAAAATGTCATATTCATTTTTAGTTGAGGACATCTAGGTTTTTTCCACATTCTGTCTATTATAAATAAAGCTGCTATGAACATGGCTGAGCAAATGTCCTTATTGTAATGGTTGAACATCTTTTGAATTTATGCCTAGGAGTGGTATAGCTGGTTTGTGAGGTAACACTATCCTATTTTTCTGAGAAAGCACCCGATTGATGTGCAAAGTGACTGTACAAGTTGACATTTCCTCTTGCAGTGGAAAATGTTTCCCCGTTCTCCACAACCTCTCCAGCACTTGTTCTCTCTTGAGTTTTTGAACTTAGCCATTCTGATGGCTATAAGGTGGAATCTTAGAGTCATTTTGATTTGCATTTCCTTGATGGCTAAGGACATTAAACATTTCTTTAAGTGTTTCTCAGCCATTTGGTATTCCTCTACTGAGAATTATCTGTACCCCATTTTTTAATTGGACTACTTGGTTTGTTGGTGTTTAATTTCTTGAGTCCTTTAATATATTCTGGATATTAGCTCTCTGTCAAATGTAGGATTGGTGAAGAACTTTTCCCAATCTGTAGGCTACTGTTTTGTTCTGTTGACAGTGTTCTTTGCTTTACAAAAGATTTTCAGTTTCATGAGGTCCCATTCATTGATTGTTGATCTTATAGCCTGTGCTGTTGGTGTTCTGTTCAGGAAATTTCTCTCCTATGCCAATGAGTCCAAGGCTCTTCTCTACTTTATCTTCTAACAGATTTAGTATGTCTGGTTTTATGTTGAGGTCTTTGATCCTCTTGGACTTTACTTTTGTGCAGGGTGATAAATATAGATAAATATACATGTAGAAAATTTTGCATTTTTCTTCATGTAGACATCCCTACAATGCTGTAAAATACAGATCCTCTGGACGTATCTCTATCTCTGATCCCAAGCTGTACTGTAGAGCAACAGTAATAAAAACTAAGTATCTTTCATAAAAACAAAATCTATGATCTTTTCCAATTTCTTTTTTTTTCATATGTCATATAAATATCTTTATAAATACCCAAAGAAACAAGATAAAGCCTCTGTGGAAAAAATTAGAATGTTTGTTCTTTTTTGTGTGCAATTAAATTTTCCCATACCAAAAGCAAAAATATATATATATTTTTTTTTCTTTATTCTCCATTGCAACATTACTTAACTCAGAAATTTGATATAGCTGTGAATTTACTTTGTTCCACTCTATTACCTAAAATTGTACATATAAGATGCTCAGTTCAATTTCAGGAATAATGTAAATGTCATTTATACAGCAGGGTTTGTCATGGTTCCTCTATTAAAATTACTTCTCCTGGAGACATAGTTGTTATTATATTCTCAATACACAAGAAATTATTGTTGGTGTTCTGTACACAGTAGAAAGTCAATTCTAAAAAAAGTCATTCAAATGATTATTACTTGCTAATCCACATCTAAATAAAAAATTAAAAAAATTATCCTAGCCTATGATGCTTACTGTACACGTGTGTGCTCACACACACGTACACACAGAGACACACACATGTGCACATGCAATTGCATTAATTTTATAATATAGTGATGCCAATATAGAATAATACAATCTTATCTGTTTGAATTTTCTACCCTGATTTTTAATTTACTTATTTAATGCATTATTTTGCACTTAGGGCATAAATTTTTAATCTTATACCTCCAACAGCATATTTTTTTCACTTTTATTTCTTTTCATATTCAACCACTATTTTTATAAAATAATAAATATCACTTTTCATGAGAAGTTTATAATCTGTGTAAATATTGTTGTATAAACACGTCTCCTGATTAAGTCAACATAAAAGAATAAAGGGGCTTCTGCAACTGGGTTTTGCTCTAAAGTGTTTGTAATAGTTTCTCTTGATTTTTTTTTAATTCTACATGTTGTTCTTCCTCTAAGTTGATTTATTATTTATGTTGCATAAATTTTAAACCTTGATTATTTTGACTGATAGTTAATATTCTTACACACAACATCTTGATTATAAAACCTATATTTAAATTTATATATGCAGGCTGTCAAACCCAAACATAAATCTGGATACCAGTGGCCACATGATTTTTGACAATGGAATATTACTCAATTGTTTAAAAAAAATAACATGAATTTTTCAAGCAATTAAACTAGAAAAAATCATGCTGTTAGGTAATCCAGACCCCAGATGACAAGTAGGAGATATATTTGTTTATTTGTCACTATTAGCCAATTAATAAATGGCAACTAAGCTATATTCCATCAGAGGTCTATGGTTACCAAATCACCCAGAGAGGTCAGTTATAGGAAGGACCTAAGGCCACATGGATCTCCCTGGGTGTGAGAATAGATTTTATGAGGGTAAAGGGGGTGGCGGGAATGGGAACGTGAGAATCAACTTGAGAGAGGGTAGGGAAATAGGCTTGAGGGAAGAAATACAGGAAGATAGAGCTAGAATTGCTAGACATTTGAGACATGATATCAGAACCTAGTTCAGTGGAAACCTCCTAAAATATATGAAGATGATCTTAATGAAATCTACAAATAATGAGGGAGAAGAGTCTCAACTGCTCATTTCCTATCACCAAACAAAGTTTCCAATACTGAGGCTGGGTTACAACCAATTGACCTGTTGGTCAAAGGGGTCCCATGGAAATCTCCAAACAACCTAAGGTATTGCCAAGAGAATAGGTTGCTTTGCACAAACGGACAGTAAAGCCCCATTAATAAAGACAACCCCAAAGAACTCATTGGACATAGAGAGACTAAGCTAGTACCTACATAGAACATTCACCCTCATAATTTAGTGCCTTTGTTTCCACTTTGTAGGCTACCAAAAGAGAAACATAAACACAAACCCAACCACAAAACCTTTGATCTACAATCTGTCCTTCCTGCAAAATGTGCTAGGGCAGTAGTGAAGTGACACAATTCTTGTGGGAATAACCAACAGATGTCCGATTAGACATAAGACACACCCCATGAGATGAGATGAAACCCATATTTGACAGTGCTTGGGTAACTAAAAACCAGAATCAAGATGGTGGTCCAGAGACCTAGGGTCAAAGAAAATACTACTGCTCTTAAAAAAAAAATTTAAAAAGTAACAATAAAATTACTCCTAATGATAAAAGAAAAAAATTAAAAGTAAATAACAGCTTACTATAAAAGTACCTTATATACCCATAAGGTAATTATCATTGTGGAGGCTTACTGCCTTCACCCACTAACATAGAAAACTTCTCTCTAGCTCCTGCATGGTCTATTCCAGGCCTATAATGCTTACAGCCTCTGAGACTTGCTATTGAATGAGCTTACCCTTTCTAGCTCTTTCTGAATTTTCTCTAATTGGTTCCGTTCAGCTGTTCTGGCTCAAACTACTCTCCAATTTGACTGATTCAATCTGTCTTCTATTAGTGACTATACGGTCAGGGAGGAAAATAAGAAAGAAATTAAAGATGTCTAAGAATTCAATGACACTAAAGGTAAAACATACCCAGACTTATGGGACACAATGACAGCAGTGATTAAAAGAAAGTTCATAGCACTAAGAACCTTCATAAAGAATATCGAGGCATTTTATAGAAGCCTACACACCAGAAAGCATTGGGGAAAAAAAAAAAAGAAGAAACATCCAAGAGGAGTAGACAGCTGGAAATATTCAAACTCAGGGCTGAAATAAATACATTAAGGGGAAAATAAAGAGAACAATTCAAAGAATCAACAAAACCAAGAGTTGGTTCTTTGAGAAAATCAACAAGATAAACAAATCCTTAGCCAAAATTAACCAAAAGGCATAGGGACACTATCCAAATCAACAATATCAGAAATGAAAAAGGGGACATAACAACAGACCCTAAGGAAATCCAAAGAATCATTAGATCCTACTTCAAAAGCTTATATGCAACAAAATTTGGAAATGTAAAGAAAATGGACAGTTTTCTTGATAGATTCCATTTACAAAAGCTGAATCAAGATCAGGTAAATAAATTAAATAGTCCTAAATCCTCTAATGAAATAGAAGCTGTCATAAAATGTGTCACTCCCCCCTAAAAAAGGTTTTCAGCACAGAATTCTACCAGACCTTTAAAGAAGAGCTAACAATATTCTTCAAACTATTCCAAAAAATAGAAACAGAAGGAAAATATCCCATGACAAAATCAAGACTCAACAACACATAGCCAAAACAATCAGCCCTACAGAAGATACTAGAAGGAAAACTCCAACCCAAGGAGACTCACTACACCCAGGAAAGCACAGAAAACAATACCACAGCTACAAAACAAAAAGAAAGGAAGCACACACATACACACACATAAACACACACACACACACACACACACACACACACTACCACTACCACTACCAACATCAAAATAACAGGAAGTAACAACTGATCACTAATATCTCTCCATATCAATAGCCTCAACTCCCTAGTAAAAAGACACAGCTAACAGAATGGATACATAGAAAAGACCCATAATTCTCTTGCATACATGAAATACAACTCAGGAATAATGAGACATTACCTCAGAATAAAGGGCTGAAAAAAGGTTTTCCAAGCAAACATACACAAGAAACAAGCTAGAGAAGCTATTTTACTATATAATAAAATAGACTTTCAACCAAAATTAATCAAAATATGGGGAAGGACACTTCATATTCATCAAAGGAAAAATTGACCAAGATGATTTCCCAATTCTGAATATATACACCCCAAATGCAAAGTCCCATACATTTGTTAAAGAAACATTACTAAAATTTAAATCACACATTGAACCCCACACATTCATAGTAGTAGGCTTCAACACACATTTCTCATCAACAGATAGATCATTGAGATGGAAACTAAACAGAGAAATAATGAAATAAACCAATGTTTTGAGTGAATTGAACCTAACAGATATCTACAGAATATTCCATCCAAACATAAAGAATATACCTTCTTCTCAGCACCTCATGGAATCTTCTCCAAAACTGACCACATACTCAAACACAAAGCAAGTCTCAACAAATACAAGAAAATTGAAATAACACCTTGTATCTTATCAGACTACCATGGATTAAAGCTAGTCTTCAAAAACAACAGAAACAATAGAATGCCTACAAATTCATGGAAACTGAACAATTCTCTACTTAGTAATGCTGGGCTAAGAAGGGAATAAAGAAAGAAATTAAAGACTTTCTAGAATTTAATGAAAATGAAGGTACAACATATCCAAACTTACTGGACACAATGAAAGCATTGATAAGAGGAAAGTTCAAAGTGCTAAGTGTCTTGATAAAAAAAGTGAAGAGAGCTCATGCTAGCAACTTAATAGCTTATCTGAAAGCTCTAGAAGAAAAGGAAGCAATCACAACCAAGAGGAGTCCTCAGGAGGAAATAAATAAACTCAGGACTGAAATCAATAACTTAGAAACAAAGACAACAAGAGAAGCAACAAACCAAGAGCTATTTTTTTTTCAAGAAAACCAATGAGATAGACAAACTAAAAGACAGAGGGAAAATATCCAAATTAATAAAATCAGAAATGAAAATAGGGATATAACAACAGTCACCAATGAAATCCAAAGAATCATTAAGTGGTAGTTAAAAAAACTGTACACCACAAAATTGGAAAATCTAAATGAAATAGATAATTTTCTTGATAGCTACCACCTACCAAAGTTAAATCAAGATGAGATTCACAATTTCAATAAACCTACAATCCCACAGGAAAAGAAGTAGTCAACAAAAGCCTCCCAACCAAAAAGAGCCCTCGGCCAGATGATTTTAGCACAGAATTCTACCAGACTTTCAAAGAAGAACTAACACCAATACTACTCAAACTTTTCTACAAAATAGAAATGGAAGGAACATTGTTAAACTCATTCTATGAGCCCACAGTTACCCTGATACCTAAACCACACGAAGACCCAAGGAAGAAAAAGAATTTCAGACCAATCTCCCTTATGAACATTGATTAAAAATATTCAATAAAATACTTGCAAACCAAATCCAGGAATACATCAAAAATATCATCCACCATTATCAAGTATCCTTCAATCCAGGAATGCAAAGATGGTTCAACATATGAAAATCCATCAACATAATCCACCATATAAACAAACTGAAATATAAAACCACATGATCATCTCATTAGATGTTGCAAAGGCCTTTGACAAAATCCAACACCTGTTCATGTTTACAGTCTTGGGGAGATCATGGCTATAAGGCACATACATAAACACAATAAGGGCCATATACAGCAAGCCAATAGCCAACATCAAGTTCAATAGAGAAAAACTTAAAGCATCCCTGCTGAAATCAGAGGCAAGATAAGGCTGCCCACTCTCACCATATCTCTTCAATATAGTATTTGAAGTTCAAGCTAGAGCAATAAAACAAGTAAAGGAGATCAAGAAGACAGAAGTTGGAACAGAAGTAGTCAAAGTGTTTATTACTTGCAGATGATATGATTATGCACATAGGTGGCTCCCAGGATTCTATCACAGAATTCCTATGGCTGATACAAAATGTCTGGATAGAAAATTAATAAAATGCAGAACAAGCATTAATCATGTATTGTTTTATTCCAAGCAGCAAGTATTGTAGTATTGAATTGTATCCCAGTGTCAGGCACCTAGGCGGGACAAGTAAAGATTTGGAAGCAAAATGGCTTCTGATATGCTAAAGGTGTTAACAGAGAAGCCACAGTTATGCCAAGAACTAAAGTAGGTCTCAACAGAAGAGCTATAGAGTTTAAACATAGGTTACAACACTACAAGCTCTTTAAACGATACTGAGCCTCATGATGTGTGTGTGTACTTTCTCTACTACAAATAAGAACTTACCTTATTTGAAGAAGAGTTGCCACTCTTCTTTTGTCTTTTTTTTCTCTCTATCCATTAAAGCTGCATGTGTAACTAACTGATCTGGACTCACAGAGAACTCACCATGCTTGGTTAATTCTACTCCTCACTTCTTCCTACAAGAGTTCTTTGTGTGTATGAATAAATATTGTGTTCACAGGAGGGGTCTTCCCAGAGACTCATATTCCAACCAAGTACCATGCATGGAGATAACCTAGAACCCCTGTGAAATAATCAGACTAACTTTGTAACCTATGTTTCTTTAATTGACTTATAACTTATATTTTCAAGTTTTAGGCCCATGTTAATTAAAGCCTCTTAGTACTTCTCCAGAGTACAGAGGAATGTAAAAGTTCCTGCCATTGGCAATCTGCAAGGGCAGAGATAAGGAAGAGAAAAAGCAGAGATCTCTACTAAGTGGAGAGAAAATCATTGGCCTGCTCCTGTGAGATGAGCTTTGTTTGGAAACTGGGCCAAATGGCCCCAATCCTTCTCCTGAATAGCTCCTGACCTTTGATCCAAAGCCTGTAGTCCCCACTCCTCAGAACAGACACGGGATGAGTTAATCACTCTCCCACCATTAACTGTGGCTATATCTCAGATGGCAGGAAATTCCAAACTGACTTGAAGATCAGATATTTACGACAGGGCTGACCAGACCTAAGAGTGCCCAGAACCAACCAATTATTTTTAAAAGTGAAATACCTCATCCAATCATGAATTGCCAAGACGGCAAACTCTGAAAATTCCCACGCTTTGTCTTTTAAAAACCCAAGGCCTTTGTCTCCCAGTGCCACTCCTTGCTGACCAGCAGGGGTGACTCCATTGCACAATGCTCAAAATAAACCTCATGCGATTTTTCATAGATGATTAGTCTCCTGGGTTCTCTTCATACCTTCTTAAAATTAGGCTCATGCTGGGCCTAACACCTGCACAGATGTAGCCCATGGCAGTTTAGTGTCCAAGTGGGTTACATAGTAATGGGAAGAGGGACTGCCTCTGACATAATCTGATTGGCCTGCTCTTTGATCACCTACCTACCCCTGAGGTGGGAGCGGCCTACCAGGCTACAGAAGATGACAATGCAGCCACTCCAGATGTGATCTGATAGACTAAGGTCAGAAGGAAATAGAGGAGGACCTCCCCTATCAGTGGACTTGGGGAGGGGCATGTGTGAAGAAGGTGGAGGGAGGGTGGGACCGGGAGGGGAGGACGGAGGGGCTTATGGGGTGATACAAAGCGAATAAAGTGTAATTAATAAAATAAAATTAAATTTAAAAAAATAAACATTGTGTTGCATTTTCTTGTAAATAATTTCTATAATTTCCTGACATATTCTACTTTGTCCACTGTCATACTTATTCTGTACTCAAGTGTGCCAAAATATAGCCCAGATTCTTTCAATGTATGCTCTTGCTTTTAATCTGTTAGTCAGGGAATATTTAGGGAACCTCATCTTTTCTCTCTGAGGAGAAAAATTCCTTTGCTTTAATTAGGGCTTCTATTAATGCAATGAATCACCATGATGAAAAAGCAATTTGAGGATTACTTAAGCTACCACATCACAGTTAATCACCAAAGTTAAAAAAAAAAAAAAAAAAGTTAATTCAGGAATCTAAGCCATCTAAGCCGGGCAGGAATCTAGAGGCAAGAACTGATGCAGAGGCTAAGGAAGGGTAATGCTTATGACTTCCCCAACCTGCTGTTTTATAGACTCTAAGACCACCCACCAAGGAATTGCAGCTCTCACAATGGGCTGGGCCCTTCTCCACCAACAAAAAATTTAAAAATTACCTTACAAGCAGATCTTACAGAAGCTTTTTCTCATCAATTGAGGTCCCCTCTTTTCCAGTGACTCTAGCTTGTTTCAACTTGGCTTAAAACTAGCCAGCATGTCTCTTTCCTACATTACATATTTTCATAGAGTTAAGTTTATCTTTTATACAACTAAGCATATAACACTTCCTCGTTAAACATATTTTTGGCATTCACATCAAATTATCGTTTACCCCATTCAAATTCACCTAGAAGTTTAATCACTACTGTAACAGTATAAAGAGGTGAGCTGTTAAATCAGTGATTAAGCAATAGTGCCCTTCTCTAGTGAATAGAATAGAATCAATGATGTCTGGCTTTGAATTTTCAGGCCAACAAGTTTCTGTTTCTTGTCAATTCATAGAGTCTAGTGTTTTATATTATGCAAACAAAATAAGGTTGTATCATAATTTTGTAAACCAATCTCTCTTTTGAGCATACAAGGTCCATTACTCCATGTCTGCTGAATGAGAGAATAAGTGATTTAAAATATATTTATTAATTTCTTACAAGTAGCAGATGGATATAACATTGCAAGTTTGGAAGCGATTTCACCTTAAGCTTTATACTTACAACATAAGTGCTAATTATAGGAGCTTAAAGTAGAGATGGAAAGGTTGAGGTGATGAGTATTTAGCATTTCAATTACTTGGTATCAGTGAGGTAAAGAGCTAAGAAATAGGAGAGAAAGAATGAGAGAGAGAGAGATTATGATTCTACTAAAATAAATGCTAAGAACGATAGCATAGTCAAAGATTTAAAAAAAAATAGTGGTCTGAAACAGAAAATAAAAAAAACATGTTGTTTAGTTTGCAATGTGGTACAAGACAAACACTAAGTTATACTGGAAGGAAAATTGTAAATTAAACAATAGCAGCAAATACAGGCCTCATGCCCTATACCAAAATGCATTATGCTGCCATGGAGGAAGACATGGAGTTTTTCATGTATTAAAAATAACAGCAGAACATGGTAATGTTTTTGCTCCTATGGTGCAATATAGTATGGGCTATGTAGGAAAACTCAGTAAAATTAATTTGACATGTGTCTCTGATTATTTGGGATCCATAACTAAAGATACAGGAAATAAACATAGACAACAAACTCATTTTCTCAAAGGTCCTATGAACTGGTGATGGTTGGGTGTCTATTTCTTCTTTGTGAGATTCTTTTCAGTTCTTGAATTGTTCTGTGTAATCTCTGCAGACCCATTATGCCTTCATTTTTCTTCTTCATTGACATGAAACTGTACTGGCTAAATGAAACAGTATTTCAGTGTTTAAACTGAGGAATTATTGATTAGCTTTAGATTTATTATTATACTTTTACTCATGTTTATATCTTCTTGGTTTCATTCATATATGACATCTGTGGTCAATCTGTATAAATTAGAATATGAAATTATTTTAGTCATACTAATCCTAGTAACTGCTTAATATTGGCAGATAATGTAATCCATAATACTTTATTCCTTATCTATAAAACTGGAAATGATAAAGATTGATAGCTTATAAAATTATAAAAGGATTTTTAAAAGTATTTATTAAAACTATCAGAAATTATTTAAATGTCTGTTTTTTTTCTTTTCTCACATAAAAAAATAGGAAATTAGTAAAAAAAAAAATTGTATGGATAAAGCACATTTACTTCACCTGGTATTTTTTTTATACAATCTTTGTGCAGTTAAAAATGTTCCATATAATCCAAAGTGCTATTGTAATAATTAAACTAACATTTTACCCTGAAAATCATGATCTCTAAAAGTAATGAGACTTAAAATTTTCATCCCTTATCTAATGAGATAAGGTAAAATTAGAAACAACTTTTATCACCTGGTTCAGAACTTAAACATGAAACTTAAAATTGCATGAAAGGCTTTTCATCTAAAATGTCCTGGCAAGATGGTAACATCAGTGTAGGAAGAAGCTGATAAAATTCCTCAGATCCCTGGATCAACCACTCATTCTTAATCTACTCTGCATTATTTAAAGGATATTACAAAATAAATCTTATTTCAAGTAGCTATTTTCAGTATCTACCATGTTAAAATTTTCAAGATAATCACACTTATCAAAAACTAAAGATGCAAAAAAATGATAAATTAACTTTTAAAGAGAAAATATGCACAAACTAAAACATAAAGCTCCAAAATAATCTCTGCAACTATGAGAGGATCATTAAAAACCAAATGTGAATTTCCTTTCTGCGTTACTCTTCACAATAGGTCATACATACATATTTGTAATATTTTTGTTGTCTTAGTTGTTCAAATAGAATCAAATTACCCTTATCAATGTTCAATTATCCAACCAAATATTCAAATTTCCCTTAACTTGCAAACTAAATATTACCTTCAACTCTGTTGTGTAGAATTTAGTGATTAATTTTTTTAGTCTGTGATACAGATTTTTATTTTTTTAAACTTTTATTAATTATACTTTATTCACTTTGTATCCCCTCATAAAACCCTCCCTCCTCTCCTCCTAATCCCATCTTCCTTCCCCCTTCTTCATGCATGCCCCTCCCCAAGTCCACTGATAGGGGAGGTCCTCCTCTCTTTCCTTCTGATCCTAGTCTATCAGATCTCATCAGGAGTGGCTGCATTGTCATCTTCTGTGGCCTGGTAAGGCTGCTCCCCAGGTGATCATAGAGCAGGCTAATCAGTTTATGTCAGAGGCAGTCCCTCTTCGCATTACTATGTAACCCATTTGAACACTAAACTGCCATGGGCTTCATCTGTGCAGGAGTTCTAGGTTATCTCCATGCATGGTACTTGGTTGGAGTATGAGTCTCTGGAAAGACCCCTGTGTTCAAAATTTTTGGTTCTGTTCTTCTTTTTGTGGAGCTCCTGTCCTCTCCAGATCTTACTATTTCCCATTTCTTTCATCAAGATCCAGCCATACTCCTAGGCATATATCCAAAAGAGGCTCAAGTACACAATAAGGACATTTGCTCAACCATGTTTGTAGCAGCTTTATTTGTAATAGCTAGAAGCTGGAAACAACCCAGATGCCCCTCAACTAAAGAATGGATACAGAAATTGTGATACATCTACACAATGGAATATTACTCAGCAATGAAAAACAAGAAAATCATGAAATTTGCAGGTAAATGGTGGAAACTGGAAAGGATCATCCTGAGTGAGCTATCCCAGAAGCAGAAAGACACACAGGGTATATACTCATTCATATAAACATATAATATGGTTAAAAATGGTTAAACATAAAAACAGATACTACACTTGAGCTCCACAAGAAGACCAACAAAGCCAAGTAACCTTGGCCCAAGAAGGCTTTCAGAGACTGAAGTACCAAGCATGGGCCATGCGTAGACTAGACCAAGTCTCCTTACAAATATGTACCCGATGACTGGCTTGGCCTTCATGTGAGTCTTGTAATAAGGGTAACCAGGGAGAATTGTATCTAACAAGGACTCTGATTCATGTTTTTCCATCACTTCCCCTTGATTGGACTGCCTTGCCAGGTCAATTTGGAAGAGGATTTGCTCAGTCCTAATAAAACAATATGCTGGGGTGGGTTAGTAAGGGGGACTCCTCTTTTCTGAAGAGGAGAGGACAGGAGATAGGGGAAAAGGGAGGTGGGGTGGGAGCAGGAGGAGAGGAGGGAGGGGACTATGATTTTCATATAAAGTAAATAAGTAAATAAATAAATGTTTAAAATGGTTAAACTCTACATTTAGAAAGCAAGCAACTACCACACTTTTAATCTGGCCAGGCCTGTCCCTTCTTCACCAGAATCATCTCAGAATATTTGCAATTCACCTTCAGTTCATAGTACTTGATATTGAGTTCATTTTTCTTGTGCTGTCTATGAAGAAAACTTTGGTGTCTTTGAAGCACCCTATGATATTAAGTGAAAGGCACATGCTAGACACCAGTCTTTTACCTTCCAAACTATGACTCATGTCACTGTACACTGAATTTCCAGGCACATCCAGTTTGGAATTACCATTGAAGGGAAAGGAAACCATTCAGTTATAGTTTCATTTACCAACATCTGCTTAAAAAGAAATCCTGACCTTGATTATATGATTTCGCAGCCCTCAGGGTTTTTCTTACAGACACTGGACGATGTAGTAGAAATTCCAGAACGTATTTTTTGACAACTCCTAAAGACTTACTAGAATGAGGCAGTAATTCTGTTTAAAATTATGGTTGTTTTGAACCATTATTATTGTTCAGGGACAACAGACAAAATTCTGAGACAATAGGAAGTGTCAGGCTAACATCTTTCTAAGTATTTACAAAATCTCCACCGCACATCTATACATTGTTTGAGTTGACAGGTAATACTCTAGGGAAATTAAGCAAATGGGATAAACATTCACATCTAAAAACATTTTTAAGGAATTCTGACAAAACACCTCTAAAACTCGCTGCATTCCTGTAACAAAGAATAACATTATGTACATGAAGTTCTTAGCATGGGCTAAGCCAGGACCTTCTTCAGGTTTAGAAAAACAGGTCTGCATGGTATTGGCATAGAAACAGAAAGGAGGATCAATGGAACCACATAGAAGACCCAGAAATAAACCCACACACCTATGAATACTCGGTATTTGACAAAGAAGCCAAATCCATTCAATGGAAAAAAGACAGTATATTCAACAAATGGTGCTGGTCCAACTGGATGTTTACATGCAGAAAAATGAAAATAGATCCATATTTATCACCCTGCACAAAACTAAAGTCAAAGTGGATCAAGGACCTCAACATAAAACCAGATACACTAAATCGGTTAGAAGAAAAAGTAGGGAAGAGCCTAGAACTCATTGGCACAGGAGACAACTTCCTGAACAGAACACCAACAGCACAGGCTCTAAGAGCAACAATCAATAAATGGGACCTCATGAATCCGAAGAGCTTCTGTAAAGCAAAAGACACAGTCATCAAAACAAAATGCCTGCCTACAGATTGGGAAAGAATCTTCACCAACCCTTTATCTGACAGAGGGCTAATATCCAGTATATATAAAGAACTAAAGAAGCAGAAAAGCAACAAATCAAGTAATCCCATTAAAAAATGGTGAACGGAGCTAAACAGAGAATTCTCGAAAGAGGAACATCAAATGGCAGAGAAACACTTAAAGAAATGCTCAACCTCATTAGCCATTAGGGAAATGCAAATCAAAACAACCCTGAGATTTCACCTTACACCCATCAGAATGGCCAAGATGAAAAACTCAAGTGAGAACACATGCTGAAGAGGTTGTGGAGAAAGGGGAACCCTCCTCCATTGTTGGTGGGAATATAAACTGGTACAACCACTTCAGAAGTCAATCTGGCGCTTTCTCAATTAGGAGTAGTGCTACCTCAAGACCCAGCTATACCACTCCTAGGTATATACCCAAAATTTGCTCAAGTACACAAGGACATTTGTTCAACCATGTTTGCAGCAGCTTTATTTGTAATAGCCAGAACTTGGAAACAACCCAGATGCCCATCAATGGAGGAATGGATACAGAAATTGTGGTATTTTTACACAATGGAATACTACT
This sequence comes from Psammomys obesus, assembly GCF_907164565.1. NCBI lineage: Eukaryota > Metazoa > Chordata > Mammalia > Rodentia > Muridae > Psammomys > Psammomys obesus. The sequence continues at coordinate 29,317,326 of NW_026596057.1, forward strand.
CAGCAATCAAAAAGGAGGAAATCATGAAATTTGCAGGCAAATGGTGGGATCTAGAAAAGATCATTCTGAGTGAAGTATCCCAGAAGGAGAAAGACAAACATGGTATATACTCGCTTATATAGACCTACAAGATATGATAAACATAATGAAATCTACACACCTAAAGAAGATAATCAAGAAAGTGGACATGGGTGAAGATGATCAATCCTCATTTAGAAAGACAAATGGGATGTGCATTGAATGTATGACAGGAGTCTACCGCAAAGGCATCTGAAAGATTCTACCTAGCAGTGTTTCAAAGCAGACACTAAGACTCATAACCAAACCCTCGGCAGAGTGCAGGGAATCATATGAAAGAAGGGGAGTTAGTATGATATGGAAAGGATAGGAGCTCTACAAGGACCAAATATATCCAGACACAGGGGTCTTTTCTGAGACTGACACTCAACCAAGGACCATCTATGGATATAACCTAGAACTTCTGCTGGGATGTGGCCCGTGGTAGCTCAGTAACCAAGTAGTTTTCCAAAGTAAGGGGAACAAGGACTATGTCTAACAGGATCTCAAGGGTAGGCTCTTTGACCTCCCCCCCCCCCAGGGGAGGAACAGTCCCATTAGGCCACAGAGGAGGACTTTGCAGCCAGCCTTGAAGATACCTGATAAAACAGGGTCAAATGAAAGGGGAGGAGGTCCTCCCCTATCAGTGGACTTGGAAAGGGGCAGGGAGGAGACCAGGGAGATAGTTGAGGAGGGGGAGGGAATGAGGGAGTGGGATACAGCTGGGACACAGAGTTAACAAATTGTAACTAAAAAGAAAAATTAAAATTAAAAAAAAAAACAGGTCTGAATTTAAACTTCTTTCACTGCAACAAATTAAGATACTGACAAGCTATCATGTGTTGTATTGATCGATTCATTAGAAAGGACTGTAGAGTTCATGTGTTAAATTATCTCAAGTTTAGTGTTCTTAAGGTAAAGGAAGGTAATATAGAACCAATGCTCAATAATGGATGGCATTGAAGAAATAAAGCAGCTTGTCTTCATTGGTTTGTTTTAAAAACTAGATTATCATAACTCATGTGTTTCTTACAAAACTGGAATAATTTAGAAACTTTTTTATATCATAATCTAAAGTGTTATGATCACTGTCAGGGCCAAAGCTATGCTATACAGAAATCAGTCAGCAAGAAACACCTTTCTCTCTAAAGAACATATTAAGGAAATGGTACATTTCTACAGAATTCATAACTCTGTGCTTTGAATGTTCATACCCCACCAAATAATATATTCAAATTCTCTCACCCAGTGGTATTCTCTGGTAGGTCATTCCCAGAAGTGATATTTTTATGAAGAAAGACACTATACTTTAGAAATAGTGTCTTCTAAGAGACTATAGAAATGTTTCCTTTTATCATGAAAGAGAGAAAAAAGATAATGTGTCTGAAGACTGAACCCCTCAATAAACTGAATCTGCAGTGAAAGTAATATTAGCTGTCTCAGCCAGAACTTAACGTGTTTCTCTAAAATCTACTCAGTTTAATTTCAGTTGCCTTGAATTGACATATATATACACATATATATGTATATATATATATGTGTATATATATATGTATATATATATGTGTATATATATGTATATATGTATGCATATATGTATATACACTGGACACTGACATTCATCTATAAGTGCTTTTGTTTTATTATTCCTCGTGTCTAAAAGGAGATATTTATATAGTCACTTCCGTGTAGATCTATGCATCAATTATTTATATTGTCTTATGCTCAAACCAAGATCTCTGTCAAATGAAATGACAAGTTTTATTTGCAAATGTACATATATATAAAATGAATTTACAACTTTCATTCAAAAGGTATCCATGGAGTTTGTTGTAGGAACAATTATTGCACTGGAGTTTTTTTTGTTTTTTGTTTTTGAATTATTTTTTAATTTGATTCATGAACTTATTCCGTATTTCTCAGATGTAAGAACTATTTTTAAATATTTGATATCTTTTAAGTTAATGGAAATTTTATCTACTAGTTTTAAATATATTATTCTTTAGAGATATTTTAGGTTCTAAGTAACGGTGAACAGAAGAAACAGAAGTGCCCTTACATAGCCTATCTAAACAGGTTAATGTTTTCTGCAGCATAGAAAAATGTTTGCTGAGATATATGAACCTGTAGAGACTCTACATTGTTATGCAAAGTTAGCTGTTTTTAGGTTAGATTTTCTATGGCTGTCACAGTCGTGTGAGGGCTAGTGTTAAAGGAAGGAAGAATTTCTTTTGCCTTCAGTCCATGTCCTTGGTCTCATTGTGTCTGGGCTGTGTGTGTTGAGGCAGTAAGGCACGGTCTGAGCCCACAGTGTAACATGTAGTTCAGGTTGTAGTAGACAGGGGTCAAAGAAAAGAAAGGAGAGAAAGAGTAGAATTACGATACACTCCTCAATGCCATGTCTGGGGTGATTTATTTATGACAAACAGACTTCAAAATCTAATGTCTCATTTAGCACAAACATATGTATGAAATAACATACGAATGCAATTTGCACTATCATGATCCGGTCACCTCTCAATAGTGCCACATTGGCAATGAAACCTTCAATATCTGGATCTTTGGAGGAACACTTATAGCCAACCATAGCTTTCACATTATGGTTCAATCTTGGTATTTGTTGTTCTATAATTTTAGGCATAGTTATAATAAAATACATGCCTATTTCTTTTACTATCCTGGCTGTACCTGCGCTCCAATAATTAATCTCCTCTTTCCTTAATCTACTGTCAAGCATTCATCTTTTCGGTGGCACAGTATCCACAAATTTGGGAAACAAATACCTGCTAGCAACTCTAATTCCAGAAGATCCAATGAACTCATATCCTTCAGGGGAACCTTGATATACACGGCACACATGAATTCCTATGGCCTTACACAAGTATCCATAAATAACAATTAATTACTAAACTTTCTTGTGAAGTGACTGTCCCACTTTGTCATCCCACAAACAATAATTAAGTTTCTTTCCTTGTACATTCTTGTCAATGTTTTCTCTCCTCCTCTACACTTAATTCTCATCTCAGAAAAATCCTTATTCACTCCAAAGTTTGCCAAATTTCTTTTCAGATAAAATCTTGAGGAACTGTCTCTGACATGAACACAATGGCTGGCTCTTTGACCAATGCCCCGGAGGGAAGAGCAGCTTTGCCAGGACACCGAGGAGGACACTGAAGCCAGTCCTGATGAGACCTTAAAAGCTAGGTGCACATGGAGGAGGAGGACCTCCTCTATCAGTGGACTTGGAGAGGGGCATGGGAGGGTATGAGGGAAGGAGGGTAGGATTGGGAGGGAATGAGAGAGAGGTGTACAGCTAGGATGTGAAGCAAATAAAATGTAATTAATGTAAAAAAATAAAATTTAATTTAAAAATGACATATTTGAAAATATAAGAAAAGCCTACATAAAAAAATATCTTATAAATTAGTTTTTCTGGAAGACACAGGCAAAATGTATCCAACAACAGCAGAGCAACAAAGCAATTTTGTCCAAACTTCTCTTTGTGAAACACTGAGTTTATTGGACTTATTTACAGAGACATGAGAGACACATGAGTGAGGGGTGCCTTATAGGACTCTGAAAGAATTTATTTACTTCTGAACTGCCTTTTCCCACAATAAGCTTAGGTTTCAGATTTATATTTTCTACTATAGTCACTCACCATCATCTTCCCATATATCAGATTGAGATCTGGCTATTCCATCATTTCTCATCATTACTTTCATCTTCTTATTTTATTGACATATTTTAGATGATTCAAAATATGAAATACTTTTATTATTTTATCTTCATATCTTGGTTGTTGTTGAGGGAAATGTATCAAGGTTTTGCGGTAAACATTGCCATTGTCATGTCTAAGCATTTGTGTAATAGAAAATAGTACAGATATCAAAGGTTTGCTTCACAACATGGCTTTTGGTAAATATGAACCACTTTACAACAAAAACTGTGGTGACTATTTAGGAAGTATTTTAATAGGAGAAACACCTTCTTAAGCCTACCAGTTTCCTGTTTTCTTTCTTTTTGCTTCTTTATGAAATTTTGAGGTAATACTTAACATCATAGCCATCGTTTTTTAATTCAATTTTTATTCTTTATATTAGTTACAGGTTATTTACTTTGTATCCCAGCTGGAGCCCCTTCCCTCATTCCCTCCCAGTCCCACATTCACTCCCTCATCTCCTCCCTGCGCCTTCCATGTCCACTAATAGGAGAGGTCCTCCTCCCCTTCCATCTGACCCTAGCTTATCAGATACTTTCAGGACTGGCTGCAATGTCCTTATCTGTGGCCTAGCAAGTCTGGTCCTCCTTCAGGGAGGAGGGGAAGCTCAATTAGCCAGTCACTGAGTAAATATGGAAATAATCCTTGTCCCCTTTACTAAGGAACTCATTTGGGTGCTGAGCTAACATGGGCTACACTGGAGCAGGGGTTTTAAGTGATAATCATTTGTGGTCCTTGGTTGGAGAAACAGTCTCATAGAAGACCCCTGTGCCCTGATATATTTGGTCCTTGTGGGGCACCTGTCCCCTCTAGGTCATACTAACTCCCCCTTCTTTCATATGATTCCCTGAACTCTGCCAAAGGTTTGGTTAAGAGTCTCAGTATTTGCTTTGATACACTGCTAGGTAGAGTCTTTCAGAGGCCCTCTGTGGTAGGCTCCTGTCCTGTTACTTGTTTTCTCCTACTTCCAATGTCCATCCCATTTCTCTTTCTAAGTGATAATTGATCATCTTACCCTGGGTTCTCTTTCTTTTTTATCTTCTTTAGGTGTACAGATTTTAGTATGTTTATCCTATCTTATAGGTCTACTACCCACTTATAAGTGAGTATACACCATGTGTGTCTTTCTGCTTCTGGGATACCTCACTCAAGATGATATTTTCTAGATCCCACCATTTGCCTGAGAATTTCATGAATTCCTTGTTTTTAATTGCTGAGTAGTATTCCATTGTGTAAAAGTACGACTAGTTCTGTATCCATTCCTCTGTTGATGGACATCTGGGTTATTTCCAGGTCTGGCTATTATGAATAAATCTGCTACAAATATGGTTGAGCAAATGTCCTTGATGTGTACTTGAGCTTCTTTTGGATATATTCCTAGCAGTGGTATAGGTGGATCTTGAGGAAGCAGTATTCCTAATTGTCTGAGAAAGCACCAAGTTGATATACAAATTGGTTGTAAAGTTTACATTCCCACCAGCAATGGAGGAGAGTGCTCCTTTCAGCACAACCTCTCCAGCATGTGTTTGACTTGAGTTTTTATCTTAGCCATTCTGATTGGTGTAACATGAAATCTCAGGGTCCTTTGGATTTGCATCTCTCTGATGGCTAATGACATTGAGCATCTCTTTAAGGGTTTCTCTGCCATTCTATATTCTTCTACAAAGAATTCTCTGTTTAGCTCTGCACCCCATTTTTTAATTGGACTGCTTGAATTATTGACTTTTAATTTCTTTAGTTCTTTATATATTCTGGATATCAGCCCTCTCTCAAATATAGGGTTGGTGAAGATCCTTTCCCAGTCTGTAGGCTGTCGTTTTGTTCTGACGACTGTGTCTTTCGCTTTACAGAAGGCTTTTCAATTTCATGAAGTCCCATTTATTGATTGCTGCTCTTAGACCCTGAGCTGTTGGTGCTCTGTTCAGGAAGTTGTCTCCTATGCCAATGAGTTCTAGGCTCTTCCCTACTTTTTCTTCTAACCGATTTAGTGTATCTGGTTTTAGGTTGAGGTCTTTGATCCACTTGGACTTTAGTTTTGTGCAGGGTGATAAATATGGATCTATTTTCATTTTTCTACATGTAGACATCCAGTTGGACCAGCACCATTTGTGAAGATGCTTTATTTTTTTTCCGTTGAATGGTTTTGGCTTCTTTGTCAAAAATTAAATGTTCATAGGTATGGGGATTTATTTCTGATCTTCTATTCAGTTACATTGATCCATCGTTCGGTTTTAAGCCAATACCATGCAGTTTTTATTACTGTTGCTCTGTAGTACAGCTTGAGATCAGGGATTGAGATACCTCCAGATGATCTGTTGTTGTACAGGAACATTTTGGAAATTCTGGGTTTTTTGTTTCTCCATATGAAGTTGAGAATTTTCTTTCAAGGTCTGTAAGGAATTTTGTTGGTATTTTTATGGTAATTGCATTGAATCTGTAGATTGCTTTTGGCAAAATGGCCATTTCCAATATGTTAATCCTACCAATCCATGAGCATGGGAGATCTTTCCATCTTCTGATGTCTTTTTTGATTTCTTTCTTCAAAGACTTGAAGTTTTTTTTAAACAGGTCTTTCACCTGCTTGGTTAGAGTCATCCCAAGGGACTTTATGTTATTAGTGGCTATTGTAAAGGGTGCTGTTTCCCTGATTTCTTTCTCAGCCCTTTTGTCTTGGATATACAGGAGGGATTCTGATTTTTTTTTTTTAATTAATTTTGTATCCATCCACTTTGCTGAAGGTGTTTATGAGCTGAAGGAATTCTGTGGTTGGATTTTTGGGGTCACTTACATATACTATCATATCATCTACGAATAGTGACACTTTGACCTCTTCCTTTCCAATTTGTATCCCCTTGATCTCCCTTAGTTGTCTTATTGCTTTAGCTAGGACTTCAAGTACTATGTTGAAGAGATATGGAGAGAGTGGGCAGCCTTGCCTTGTCCCTGATTTCAGTGGGATTGAATTAAGTTTCTCTCCATTGAGTTTGATGTTGGCTATAGGCTTGCTGTATATTGCCTTTACTATGTTTAGGTATGTGCCTTGTATCCCTGATTCTCCAAGACTTTAAACATGAATGGGTGTTGGATTTTGTCAAATGCTTTTTCGGCATCTAAAGAGATGACCATGTGGTTTTTCTCCTTGAGTTTGTTTATATGGTGGATGATATTGATGAATTTCCATATACTGAACCACCCTTGCATGCCTGGGATGAAACCTACTTGGTCATGGTGGATGATTTCTTTTATTTGCTCTTGGATTCTGTTTGCAAGTATTTTATTGAGTATTTTTGCATTAATGTACATAAGAGAGATAGGTCTGAAGTTCTCTTTTTTTGTTGGGTCTTTGTGTGGTTTAGTTATCAATGTGATTGTAGCTTCATAGAAGGAGTTTGGTAAAGTTCCTTCTGTTACAATTTTGTGGAATAATTTAAAGAGAATTGGAGTTAGCACTTCTTTAAGGGTCTGGTAGAATTCTGCACTGAATCCTTCTGGCCCAGTGATTTTTTGGAAGGGAGACTGTTGATGGCTGCTTCTATTACCTTGGGGAATATAGGACTATTCAATCTTTCTACCTCATCCTGACTTAATTTAGTAGATGGAATCTATCAAGAAAATTGTCCATTTCTTTTAGATTTTCAAATTTTGTGGCATATAGGGTTGTATAGTACTAACTAGTGATTGTTTGGATTACCTCAGTGTCTGTAATTATGTCCCCCTTTTCATTTCTGAGTTTGTTAATTTGGATAGTTTTTCTCTGCCTTTTAGTTAGTTTGGCTAAGAGTTTGTCTATCTTGTTGATTTTCTCAAAGAACCATCTGTTGGTTTCATTGATTTTTTGAATATTTGTTTTTAATTGATTGATTTCAGCCCTGAGTTTGATTATTTCCAGCTAACTGCTCCTCTTGGGTGTCTCTGCCTCTTTTTTTTCTAGGGCTTTCAATTGCACCATTAAGTTGCCTGTAGGAGATGGTAAAAATTTCTTCTTGAAGGCATTTAGTGCTATGAATTTTTCTCTGAGCAGTGCTTTCATTTTGTCCCATAAATTTGGGTTTGTTGTGCCTTCATTTTCATTGAATTCTAGAAAGTCTTTAGTTTCTTTCTTTATTTCATCCTTAATTCAGCTGTCATTGAGTATCAAGTTGCTAAGTTTACTTGTGGATGAAGGTTTTTTGCTATTTCCATTGTTGTTGAGATCCATCTTTAGTCCATGGTAGCAGATAGAATACAGCAGATTATTTCAATCTTCTTGTATCTGTTGAGGCTTGCTTTGTGACCAACTATGTATACTAAGTATACTAAGTATACTAAGTATACTAAGTATACTAAGTATACTAAGTATACCAACTAAGGTATACTCTTTTGAGTTTGGTGAAAAGTTTTGTAGACATCTCTTAGGTCCATTTGAATTAAGACCTTTGTAAGTGCCTTTATTTCCCTCTTTGGCTTCTGTCTAGATGATCTGTCCCTTGGTGAGAGAGAGGTGTTGAAGTCTCCCATTACTAAGGTGTTGGAATCGATGTGTGATTTAAGCTTTAATAATGCTTCATTTACTAATGTAGACACTCTTGTATTTGGGGCATAGATGTTCAGAATTGTGATATCTTCTTGTTGGATTTTTCCTTTGATGAGAATGTAGTGCCCCTCCTCATCTTTTTTGATTAATTTTGGTTGAAAGTCTGTTTTATTGGATATTAGGATAGCTACTCCAGCTTGTTTTCTGGGTCCATTTGCTTGGAAAGCAGTTTTCCAGCTCTTTACTCTGAGGTAATATTTATCTTTGTTGCAGAGGTGTGTTTTTTGGATGCATCAGAATGTTGGATCCTATTTCCACACCTAATCTGTTAGTCTGTGTCTTTTTATTGGAAAGTTGAGTCTATTGATGTTGATAGATAATAGTGACAATTGAACATTATTTCCTATTATTGTGAAGTTGGTGGTCTTACTGTGCTTCATTGCTTGTTTTTTTTTTTAATTTTTGTTGAGAAATCATCTGTATCCTAGGTTTTCTTAGGTGTAGTTGTTTATGTTGGATTGGAATTTTTCTTCTATTATATTCTGTAGGGCTGGTTTACTGTTTAGATATTGCTTAAATTTGGTTTTGTCATTGAATATTTTGTTTTCTCCATCTATGTCAATGGAGAGATTTTCAGGGTATAGTAGTATGTGTTGGCATCTGTGGTCCCTTAAAGTCTGCATGACATCTGCCCAGGCCCTTCTGGCTTTCATAGTTTTTGAAGAGAAATTTGATGTGATTCTGATAGATCTACCTTTATATGTTTCTTGGCCTTTCTCCTTTGCTGCTTTTAATATCTTTTCTTTGTTTTGTAAATTAAATGTTTTGATTATGATGTGGTGTGAGGAGTTTCTTTTCTGCTCTAGTCTATTTGGTGTTCTGTAGGCTTCTTAGATGTTTATGGACATCTCTTTTTTTAGGTTGGAAAAATTTTCTTCTATGATTTTCTTGAAAATATTTTCTGGACCTTGGAGCCTAGAATCTTCTTTTTCATCAATTCCTATTTTTCTTAGATTTTTGTCTTTTCATGCTGTCCTTGATTTCTTGGATATTTTGTGTTTGGGATTTTTCTAATTTTACTTTTTCTTTGAGAGAAGTATCAATTTCTGTGAGTTTATCTTCAGCACCAGAGATTCTCTCTGCTATCTCTTGTATTCTGTTGGTGATGCTCTCCTTTGTGTTTTCTTCTCTTTTCTCTAAGTTCTCCATCTCCAGGGTTTTCTCAGTTTGAGTTTTCTTTATTGATTCCAATTCTGTTTTCATGCCTTGCACCATTTGCTTCATCTGTTTGATTGTGTATTCCTGTCTGTCTATGATGGTCTCTGTCGTTGTTTTCCTTTCCTCTCTATAAGTATCTCTACTTGTGTCTCTATTTGTTTGTCTATATTTGCTGTGTTTCTTTGAGAACTTTATTTCCTCTTTCTTTGCCTCCAATTATGTGGACAATTCTTTGAGGGTTTTGTTTGTTTCCTGTTTAACTGTCTGGTTTGAATGGCTATTTCTCTTAGAGATTTGTTTGTTTCCACCTTATGTGCCTCCAATAACTGCATAAGCATGGCTTTAAAGTCATTTTCTTGTGTTTCTGATGAATTGGAGTATCCATTAATTTGGGGTTTGCTGGTGAAGCCATGATGTCTTGATTTATGTTGGATGTGTTCCTTCGCCGACCCATGGCCATTTGGTTATCTGTAGCGTTCACTGTTTGTTCCTGGATTCTGCAGATCTGACTGTTCTTTCTCTGATGTCTGGAGAATTCTTCAGGAAAATGAGAGAGGTCCAGTGGTTTCAGTGTGTGTGTTGGTGTTTCAGCTGTACCTGTGGGAGGAAAGTCCGACGGCACAGAAGGACAAATGCAAGCAAGTGTGTGAGTGTAAGTGTGTGTAGAAGTGTGCCCTGAGGGACTGGGTGCTAGAGAATGCAGAGGCCTTCTATGTGAGAGAGGGGTGCCTTGTAGGCACCAAAAGGGTCACAGTTGATAAAGATATTGCAAGCACTGTTGATAATTGCAGGTGTGGATTCCCTGAGTATGTCTGTGGCCTATAGGCTACTGGTATTCTTCTCTAACTGAGTTCTGGGAGTTATTTGCCGGAACTCTACTGGTAGATCCACAGAGCAGGGGCTTCAATGTTCCACAAGGTCCTTCCACGGTAGAAGTGTGGGTGGAAGGGGTCTGATGTCTGGCTGCTAGCTTAGAAGCACCTTGAATCTGGGGTCCTGTAGGCACTTGAGAGCACACTGCGGATCTGGGACTCTGTGGTGGGCACTCAGAGGGTATGTGCTCCAAGGGCAGGAGTTCTCAGATGGGAGCGCCACTGGGCAGGCACTCAGCTGGGCGGGACCTCAGGTGGGCAGAGCCCTCTGCCAGCTGAGAGCTCCTGCCGCTTGGGCGCTTTGGAGCTCTGGAGTGGCGGGTGCTCAGTAGGGCAGAAGCTCAGTGAGAGGGTGCTTGGTGGGGTGAGGGTTTCTTTGTATGTGTGCTCCTCAGGATGTTGGTCAGCAGGCAGGTACAGCTGCCCACTGCTGCTGAAGAGCTAGGAGCCCCGCCTCTGCTGTCTCCATCCCCAGGCAGTGAGTTTTGAGCTCAGCTCACTGGTGCTGTGTGTAGGCTCCCCTGAGGCGGAGGGAGGCCTGAACAATGAAAGTGCCTCTCTCAGTTCCCAGAGAAGTCCGCGCCTGATCTGACTCTACAAGTGTTCTCCACTTCTGTGGTGTCCCCTTTCTTTCAGAAAGCTAAAACGTCTAAATTCTGGCTTTGATTGCCCCTCCACTCACCAAATTCGGAGATTCAGATCCTCTGGCTCTCAAAAAGAGTGCATGCTGATGGCCGCCATCTTGGATTCCTGCCCCACCATCATAGCCATCTTCAAAAAAAAAAAAAAAAAACGATATACATAAGAACAGGAACTGGGGGGGAAACCTTGCCAGGCCACAGAGGAAGACAATGCAGCCAGTCCTGATGAGTCATGATAGGCTAGGGTCAGATGGAAGGGAAGGAGGACCTCCCCTACCAGTGAACTAGGAGAGAGGCATAATGGGAGAAGAGAGAGGGTAGGACTGGGAGTAGATGATGGAGGAAGCTACATCAGGGATACAAAGTGAATAAATTGTAATAAATAATAAATAAAAAAATTAAATATAAAACAGGAACTTAGAATTTTGGGACTCTCTTATTTCCTTTAGCAGCTAAGAGTAATCATAAACCACTATCCCTGAGAATAATCAAATTGTTTCTTCTTAATCTACTAAGTGCCAGGTTTAGCTAAATAACATACCCACTTTCTCTAAACAGTGAAAAATTAGTGTCCTACAACATTCAGAATCTTGGGTTTAGCATCATTTTGGTTTTTTTGTTTTTTGCTTTTTGTTTTTTGCCTCTCTTACTAGGATATGGATGAGAAAAATTATCATGCCTTTAAAAACCTAAAATTAAAGTATTGGTTAAAATTTTAATCTTATTTATAATTTTCTCAATACTTAATTTGCTTATTATATCTTGACAGGATTAAGCTTTCATATGTTTAAAATAAAACATAGTTTTTCAATCGTCCCTTTTTGCTATGGTGAAAAAAAAGTTACAGGAGAGAAAGCCAGCATAGGCATACAACCTCCATTCTTTATAAGTGTGTCAACAGCTTCTGACAATGACCATGGTGATAACTAAACTTCTCCCCCCTTTCAGATAGATAAGTCAGACCCATGATCCTACAAGGAACTTCATGGAACTCAAACTCACACTAGAGCTACAGCATTGATAACCCCCAATTCTGACCTCAGGCAGAGGACTGCAAATTCTTGAGTTCAGCACAAATCAGGTGTGTTGCTTCTCCTATGTGAAGGTGGCTGTTGTTGGACTCTGTGTGATCCAACAAAATGCATAATACAATGATTGCCCTTTAAAGTACTTTCTTTTTTGTATTACACTATGTTAACTCTGTTCCTCAGGAGAACTCTAACTCATATGCAGTCAGCACGGTTGTAAGCTTTTTGACTTTCAAGGAACTTTAAATATGAGGATTTGAATAAATAACAGTAATGTGTTTTTAACAAAGCCATTAACAATTTTAATGTTCCAATATATAAGGTGTCCAATCATAGTAAATAAAAAGAAAGCACCTTCAACAAACAAGTTGTCCCATATTGATTTCTGTAAATTAAAAGTGCTACCACATATTCACAATACTTTTTATTAATTATATGTCTAATCCGAATTTTTTAAAGATAACATTGAAAAAAATCATTTCATTTTCTGAAAACATTGATGTTAGAAACAAATTAAACATGAAAGGTGGTGTGCGAGCCTGTGGTTATGCTTTCACTAGATGTCCCATCCCAGGGGTATTCTGAACACAAGCAGTTCCACTCCTGCCATGCTTGAGTTACCTCTCACTGTAGTTGAGACATCTGACAAGCAACATCCTCCAGATGCTCAGGCTTTCAACATTTCTAAGGAGCTTCAATAAAACAGAGGAGTCAGGGTGGGGGAGGGTGGTGTGGTAGGAGTTGTTCCCTCCAAAGAGAAACGGAAAAAAACAGGTTAGTATTATTGAAAATGAAGAGGATTAATTATTACTCCCCTCGCTTACTTAGTTATTTTAGTTTGAATGTAACTTTTATTCTCATATGGAATAAATTTGGAAATCTTATCTCACAGCTGAAGTTGTACCCTAAGTCAACACAGATCAATCAGTGTTTCACCGTGGTTTATTCTCAGATATATTTGAGGAAATAGGTGAATTGGTTTTATTAGTTATTAGATCTTACAGGGGGTGCTTTTGCCTTTGATTCCATTTAAGAAATAATAAAATTTTGAAAAATGGGGTCCTGGGTGATGGCTCAGTCATAAAGTTTTCCTGCAGTTCTTGTAAAGCATCCAAATGTGGCTCCTAGCACCCATATCAGGCAGCTGACAACCATCAGTAACTCCAGCTCAAGGAGATCCACTGTCTTCTGTCCCACTCAGACACCTGCACATGTATGGAAGACACGCATTAGGCAAACATATAGGCACATGAATAAAAATTATAAGAAAATAAGTTGAATAATATCTGAAAAGTATTTCTGCCATCTTTTTGCCAGATGCTGTTTTCAGTGGCCCACTTTAGATCATGGTACATTTTAGACTAAGAGAAACATTTCAGACTCAGTGTCCTGACAAATTTCAAATCTTTGGCCATTTTTTCATAAATAGATATCTTTCTAAAATACAATGTGCTATTGTCATTTTTTTTGTGGAATGACCTGATGCTTCTTTTGCATCTCAAAATTTTAATTCTATCTGTTCAATTTCTGCAGTACTGCTAAAACAGCTCTTTTCTTTAAAGAATTACCATAATTCTTCCACACATTAATCTATATGCACCATAAACTATGCTTGAACAAGGTAACCCTTTTCCACCTAGCATCACTCTATTCATTTCTTGAAACCTCATAGCAAATGTCTCATTACAGACATTATTTCTTAACTTCTGAAACCTGAACTTGATGAAGAAGTAACTGCATTTTTCTTCTTAACAATTATGAATAAACAACAAACTGTATATATAGTCGACTAATATCATTCCTCCTTCCTAATATCATTCCTGACTTCCTATGAATCTAAAGTTATTTCTATTTCATTTAATACCATTACCATCATGCATAGGAGATGTTCCATAAATATTTATGAGTATAACAGTATTCATAAGTCTAACCTATACCTAAAGCAATGCCAGAAAACAAAAATACTAAAATAACTTGTATCACCATGAATGCACACTCAGTGGGTTCAGTTAAATAATCTGATAATGCACAGTGCCTTTTACTTCTACACCCATTTAAAATTAGTTCATGGAATCTTATAGAAGAAAAGGGAGATAAACAGTCCAGAAGAGGGCAGGAGCTCCACCAAGAGACCAACAGAGCCAAAACATCTGGGCCCAGGTAGGAACTGAAGAAACTGATGAGTCAACCAAGGATAATGCATGGAAAGTACCTAGATCCCCTACTCAGATGTAGCCCATGAAAGCTCAGTCTCCATGGGGGGTTGCTTAGTAAGGGGAGCAAGGGCTGCCTCTGTCATGAACTCAGTTGTCTGCTCTTTGATCACCTCCCTCTGGCAAGGTGGCCTTACTAGGTCACAGAGAGAAAGGATCCAGGCAATTCTGATGAGACCTTATAAGCTAGAGTCAGATAGTAGGGAAGGAGAACCTTCCCTATCAGTGGACTGGGGAGGGATATAGGGGGAAGAAGAGAAAGGGAGGGGGAACAGGAAGAATGTGAGAGAGGGGGCTACAGTCAGGACATGAAGTGAATAAATTAAAATTAATAATGATAGTAATAAAAGAAAAAAGAAAAATGGTTCAAAATAAAGGCATGTGCAGAAAATTTAAAAATAAAATAAAATTAGTATTTTAGTAAAATGAGGAACAGTGGCATCACAACAAAAAAATAATGAATTACCTAAACATGAAACACACAAAAAAATTCAATATTTTGTTATTGCTTAAAAGTAATTTATAAAATATTATTTTATTTTATTTTATTTTTTATTAATTACAGTTTATTCACTTTGTATCCCCCCTGTACCTCCTTACCTCCTTCCCTCCCAATCCCACCCTCCCTCTTTCCCACCCATGTCCCTCTCCCAGTCCACTGAAAAAGGAGGTCCTCCTTCCCTTTCCTCTGATACTAGTCTATCAGGTCTCATCAGGAATGACTGCATTCTCTTCTTCTGTGGCCTGGTAAGGCTGCTCCCCCCTAAGGGGGAGGTGATCAAAGAGCAGGCCAATCAGTTCATGTCAGAGACAGTCCCTGTCCCAATTACTATGGAACCCACTTGGACACTGAAATGCCATGGGCTACCTCTGTGCAGGTGTTCCAGGCCATCTACATGAGTGGTTCTTGGCTGGAGTATGAGTTTCAGAAAAGACTCCTGGGCCCAGACTTTTAGGATCTGTCACTGTCCTTGTGGAGCTCCTGTCCCCTTCAGGTCTTTCTATCTCTCCCTTCTTTCATAAAATTCCCTGTACTCTACCCAAAGTTTTACTATGACTCTCAACATCTGCCTCAATACCCTACAGGGTAGAGCCTTTCAGAGGCCCTATGTGATAGGCTCCTGTCCTGTTCCCTGTTTTCTCCCTCCTCTGATGTCCATCCTCTTTGCCTTTCTGAATGGGGATGGAGCATCTTAGAGTCCTCCTTCCTGATTAGCTGCCTTAGGTGTACAGATTTTAGTATGTTTATCTTATATTATATGTATAATATCCACTTATGAGTGAGTATATACCCTGTGTGTCTTTATACTTCTGGGATAGTTCACTCAGGATGATCTTTTCCAATTCCCACCATTTACCTGCAAATTTCATGATTTCCTTGTTTTTTATCACTGCTTAATATTCCATTATGTAAATGTACCACAATTTCTGTATCCATTACTCAACTGAGGGGCATCTGAGTTGTTTCCAGCTTGTGGCTATTACAAATAAAGCTGCTACAAACATGGTCGAGCAAATATCTTTGTTGTATACTTGAGCATCTTTTGGCTATATGCCTACCAGTGGTATAGCTGGATCTTGGGGAAGCGCTTTCCCTACCTGTCTGAGAAAACACCAGATTGATTTCCAGAGTGGTTGTACAAATTTACATTCCATCCAGCAGTAGAGGAGGGTTCCTCTTTCTCCACAACCTCACCAACATGTGTTGTCACTTGAGTTATTCATCTTAGCCATTCTGATATGTGTAAGGTGAAATCTCAGGGTTGTTTTGATTTGCATTTCCTTGATGACTAAGGACATTGAATGGTTCTTTAAGTGTTTCTCTGCCATTCGATATTCCTCTGCAGAGAATTCTCTGTTTAACTCTGTACCCCATTTTTTAATTGGATTACTTGATCTTTTGCTCTTTAACTTCTTGAGTTCTTTATATATACTGGATATTAGCCCTCTGTCAGATAGAGTAAAAATGGCCATCTTACCAAAAGCAATGTACAGATTCAATGCAATACCCATCAAATTGCCAACACAATTCTTTACAGACCTGGAAAGAAAAATTCTCAACTTCATATGGAATAACAAGAAACCGAGAACTGCTAAAACAATCCTCTACAATAAAAGATCTTCTGGAGGTATCTCCATCCCTGATCTTAAGTTGTACTATAGAGTAACAGTAATAAAAACTGCATGGTACTGACATAGAAACAGAATGGTGGATCAATAGAATCAAACAGAAGACCCAAAAATAAACCCACACACTTATGGACACCTGATTTTTGACAAAGATGCCAAAACCATATAATGGAAAAAAGCATCTTCAACAAATGGTGCTGGTCTAACTGTGTCTATGTGTAGAAAATGCAAATAGATCCATACTTATCACCCTGCACAGAAGTAAAGTCCAAGTGGATCAAAGACCTCAACATAAAACCAGACACTTTATATCAGGTAGAAGAAAAAGTGGGGAAAAGCCTTGAACTCATTGGCACCGGCCCTGGAGACAACTTCCTGAACAGAACACCAACAGCACAGGCTCTAAGAGCAACAATCAATAAATGGGACCTCATGAAACTGAAAAGCTTCTGTAAAGCAAAGGACACCGTCATCAAAACTAAAATATTATTTTAAATGTTTGAAGTTAGCTACAAAGTAGATTTTTCATGCTAGTTAAAATGTTTTGTATTTTATATTAAATACTGAATTATTCCCTGGATTATTTTAAATTTTCATTTTACAGCTAAGAAAAAACATATCTTTTTCATTTTTTTTTAAGTTTCGTGCATTTATACAATCCATTATGATCATATTCACCTTTCCTCCCACTGCCACCTCTTCTACCGGCACTACACTTGCGGACACTTCCTCTTCCCAGCTAGACCCCTTCATGTGTTTTGCTTTTTATTAGGTGTTTCTGCGGGTAACCTCATCTGCTGTGTGTTCTTGATTGTAAGAAACACAAGACAATGTTTTATAACTCTGCCTCTGGCTCTTAACAGTCTTTCTGAAACTCTTTTCCATAATGTTCCCTTGATATTTCAATGGCATTAAGGACATCTGATAAGTTTTTACAATCATTTTATTGTGAAGTAGGAGTCCCTAACTAAGAAAAATCATGCAGTATAACTTTGCAACTAAAAAGAAAAGAAAGAAAGAAAGAAAGAAAGAAAGAAAGAAAGAAAGAAAGAAAGAAAGAAAGAACATACACAACATTATAGACAGCCATTAATTGCTTGAGCAAATATTATCCCGGCTACCATTTTCCATATAAAAAGCAAACTTTCTGAAGTTAAATTTCACTTTATTTTAAGGAGATGCATTGTTTTAAAATAATAATCATACTTAAGGTATTTATTTAAATTATCATAAGAGGAACAAAATTGGGGGGAGAGTTAAGGAATTAAACCAGTAGCAATACAATTTGACCTGAGTGCTTTCAAAAACAATTATTATTAGCAGTTGAATTCTGATATACATATATTCAGAAAAATATAATTTTCTCACTTACAGAGCAGAAAGAATATCATTGAGGATGTAGGTCTTAACATAAGGGGAAAACCCATCAAAACAAAGCTGATACAGTCAAGAGTTTTTGTGGGGGTTTCGACAAGAGCATCCCTCTTGATTCTTTGAGGGAACATTCCCAAACAAGGCAATAGCCACAAAGGAGTCAAAAGGCAGGATAGGGCAACTCAATTACAGTCCAAACAGAAAAAGAAACAGCACCATCATCATGTCATCTATGATGCTGTAGGGAGAATGGAGCAACATCACTTAAGCCCATACTAAATTATATAGTAAGGCCAAGTTCTACTTTTTGGTGTAGGCATACAACATCCAAAAAGAAAGAAAAAAACCAACCAAACAAACAAACAAACAAAAACTATAGTTTTTATTGTATTGTACCTGTCTTTCTACTAAAAGCAAAATGACTTTCCATTCCATCAACGGAGTGATGATCATTTTTCTTCAATCTTTTTTTATTTCCTTCCTTCTAAAATCACATGGAATGAAGTATATGTTTTTCAATTTAAAATAAAAGGTATGTATAAAATTGATAAGACACTAAAAGTAATTTCCTTTGTATACTATTGAAATTAAATCAGCAAAAGATAGTTGAAATTTGCATGGTAGACAATAAGGACAGATGGTAAAAAAAACAAAACAAATGAAATAACTATATTGTATTGTGTTAACACATTTAAATAGCCATACTTTCTTATACATTAAAAAATCATATGCCCTATAAATTAGGATGTAATTAGATGATAGAAATAATTATTTTCTCCATCTTATTAAACAGTATTACCTTAATACATACATGAAGGTATATTTGAATATAAATACATAATATTAAATATCAGTATCACCATTGCATACAATGAAGCTCATTTACAAGGTCCTATTATTTAATATTAGTTTTCAAATATCATGCTGTTATGCTTCTCCTTATCTGTTGATAATAACATTACTTATTATATGCCAGAAATGCTATTTTTATGTTTAAAATGTTTATGAAGTAAAGGAAGTAACAAAAATTTGGGAACTAATATTTTAAAAAAGAAGACTTTCTCTCTGAGTTTATAATATACTAAAATTATGCCATGCATGCTTTAGCTTTTGAAGTTTATTAATATTCAGAAAGACTAAAGAGACATAGTCATGCCTTCTAATACTTAAAACGGAGAGATTTATAACAGGACAAGACTCCAGGGCTTGGCACAGACCCACATTTTGCTTTTGACCAAAATGAATGAACATGAGCTCACCTGACAATCATAATCGATTATTCCTAAATCAATCGAAGCAAGATTCATTTCAGAGGACATCACAGGAATATATTAATAAAATATCATTTTCCTAAATGACTTTTGATAGCCATTACCCCATATATTGGAAACAGAACATTCAAAACAGTATTTTACTGAACGTTAGTAGAGAAAAAAAAAAACCTGAAAAACCCACCTGTAATAAATTTTAAAGTGCATTTTATATCTGTCATAACTAATTTATAATCAAGTAAATATATTTACAATGAAATGGAAATCAAATTATTTTACTGTTTTTACTATTTATATATACTCTTCAAATTTTTATTTCTTTTCATAAAATGTTCAGCCTCATTACTCAGATTGCAGGTAAAATTCAGTGCCTAATTTCCCAAAGATACAGCATATTCTTGCTAAGTAACTCTTGGTCTCTGTAGAATCTTAGTGCTGTCACATTATAAAAGATAATTTGAAAAGATTCATAAATTATTTCTTAAAAGAAGAGTGATAAAGTCTGAAGACACCACAGTTCTTTTTTTCCAGACCCCAGTAGTAGGTATAAAACAAAGGAATGGTCTTAATGATTTCAAAACTCAATGTGTAACTTGTACTCCCATAAACAAATATCTGGGTAGAAATTGAACCCATCGCTATTCACTGTAAGTATAAACGTATAAAGAACATCCTTAGCCAAGATATTATTAAAAAAACTCCATGGAGGATCTGAAAATGAAGTGTGTGTATTAGAGGGGGCCATGTTTTTGCAACCCTGGGTTGGATTGGGATGGTTTACAGAAACAAAAACAAGCAAATGGAGTAAGAAATGCCTATATATTGACTGAATCATTGCAAGCTGGTGTTAAGGTCACCGGTTCACACAGTGTGTTTAAATATAAAAAGTAAATCTTCTTTTAAAAGGCATCAAATTAGACAGTATTTTTTATGGGAAGACTCGGGGTGGGGAGATAGAACGGGAGGATCAAATGGGGAGGCACAGGGGAGGCGAGGTTGAAGGAGTGAACATCCAGAGACACAGCTAGAATTTAGGGGCATTCGAGGGGTGGGATGGAAGCCTAGTGCAGACACAACTTACTAAAATATATGATGCTTACAAAATGTAAGAGAGATGCGGTCATAACTGTCCATGTCTTGTCACAAAACATATCTTCCAGTATGGGGAGTGAGTTACATCCAATTGAGATATGGTGCAAAGGGCAGCGTGAAACAACCCAGGCTGTTGCCGAAGCAATAAAACGCCCTCTGCAGATCTACAGCAATCTTCTACCATTGTTGTAGTCCACACACCCACATAACTCATTGAAAATGGTGTGTCAAAATTTTGCCTAACGAAAATCTTCACCTCCATGTTCTTGTATCTTAGGATTGGATCAAGTTACCAAAAGAGGAACATAAACACCAATCCAACCACAAAACCTTTGATCTACAATAGGTCCTCCCTGCAAAATATGTCAAGGCAATGGTGGATCAAAGTTTGTATGAATAACCAACCAAGGTCTGATATAATTAAGACCCAGTCTGTAAGATGCATCCCACACCTGACACTGCCTTCCTGACTAAGAACTAGAGGCTAGAAAACCCAGAGACATAAGGTAAAAACAAATAATTCTGGTCTAAAATCAAACAAACAAATAAGTAAATGACTCTTAAATGAAAAATAAAATTATATTCTGCTGTACCTATTAATCAGTGACATATTTAGCCATCATCAGAGATGCTTTCTCCTGCAGCAGAGAACAAATACAGAGACCCACAACCATACATTATGTGGAGTTACACTTTGGAACACTCAGTTCTAAATGGAAGGTCTCCATCAAATCCTTCCCCTCAGAGCTCAGAGAAGCCCATGGAAGAGAAAGCAGAAAAAGTATAAGAGATACCAGGAGAACAAGGCCCTATAAATCAGCTAAGAAAAAGTTACATGAACTCACGGAGACCAAAGCAGCAAGCAGAATTCCTTTGTGTGGTAGCTTTTAGCTTAGTTTTTTTTTTTTTTTTCTTCATTGAGAGAAAGTGTTATTAGGCCACAGAGGAAGACAATGCATCCAGTCTTGATGAGACCTGATAGGCTAGGTTCAGAGGGAATGAGAGGAGGACCTCCCTGTCAGTGAACTTGGAGAGGGGCATGGGAGGAGATGAAGGAGAGAGGGTGGGATTGGGAGGAAATGAGGGAGGGGGAGACAGCTGGGATACAAAGTACATAAACTGTATTTAATATAAAATATTAAAATTAAAAAAGAAGAAAAATGTATTTATCATAATTTATTCACTTTATATCCCAGTTATAGCTCCTACTCTCATTCTCTCCCAGTACTGATCTCTCTCCCTTCCTCCTCTCCTCAAATTCCCCTTCCCAGTCCACTGATAGGGGAGGTCCTCCTCTACTTCCATATGACCCTAGCCTATCAGGTCTCATCAGGACTTTCTTTCATAGTCTTTCTCTGTGGCCTGGTAAGGCTGCCCACCCCTCTCAGGGGGAGGCTATCAAAAAGCTAGCCACTGAGTTCATGTCAGAGACAGCACCCCCGCTCCCCTTACTAGAGAGCCCATTTGGAGACTGAGTTGTCATAGGCTATATCTGTGCAGGGGTTCTAGGTATCTCCATGCATGGTCCTTGGTTGAGTATCAGTCTCAGAAAAGACCCCTGAGCCCAGATTTTTTTTTTTTATTTTGTTGCTCTCCTTATGGAACTCCTATCCCCTCCAGGTCTTTCTATCTCCTCCTTCTTTCACAAAATTCCCTGCTCTCTGCTCAAAGTTTGGCTATGAGTCTCAGCATCTGCTTTAATATCCTGCTGGGTAGAGTCTTTCAGAGGTCCAAGCAAATGGACCCAAGAAGCAGGCTAATATCTAGTAGCTACTCTAATATCTAATAAAATCGATTTTCATCCAAAATTAATCAAAAGAGATGGGAAAGATTACTTCATACTCATCAAAAGAAACTTCCACCAAAAAGACATCACAATTCTGAACATATATGCCCCAAATACAAGAGCACCCACATTTGTATAAAAAACATTAATAAAACTTAAACACATAGATAACCACACATTGATAGTGGGAGACTTCAACACCCCACTCTCAACAAAGGACAGGTCAACAAAACAGAAATTAAACAAATAAACAAAGACTTTAATAGAGGTCATAAAGCAAATGGACCTAATAGAAATCTACAGAACCTTTTACCCAAACACAAGGTTCTCAGCACCTCATAGAACATTCTCCAAAATAGACCACATAGCTAGTCACAAAGCAAGCCTCAACAAATACAAGAAGATTGAAATGATCCCTTGTAGCCTATCTGACCACCATGGACTAAAGCTGGACCTCAACAACAATAGAAATAGCAAAAAGCCTACACTCACATGGAAACTGAACAACTCACTACTCAATGACAGCTGGGTCAAGGAAGAAATAAAGAAATTAAAGGCTACCTAGAATTCAATGAAAATGAAGACACAACATACCCAAACTAATGAGACACATGAAAACAGTGCTAAGAGGAAAGTCCATAGCACTAAGTGCCTTTAAGAAGAAATTTGAAACATCTTATACAAGCATCTTAATGACTCACCTGAAAGCCGTAGGAAAAAAAAGCTTAGTATCTTTATAGAACTCATTAGTGTGTGAACAAGTGGGTCTGTGATTTTTTGCCTTTTCTTGGAGCTCTTTCTTTCTGTTGGTTTTATTTATCCAACTTCAACCAACTTCAATATGATTATTTTTGTTATTGTTCTGTTTTGTTGTTGTGTTTTAGAAACTTGTTCTTTTCTAATGAGTCACAGAATGGGACTAGGAAGGCCAGTATGGAGGAACTGGAAGGAGAGGGAAGAGAATCTGTAATAAGATTATATTATGTGATAAAAGAATCTTTCTTCAATAAAACGGAGAAAAATTGAGAGTGCAAATAATTTTGTACATATAGAACTCCAGAAAATTTTAACTATTAATTTTATTCACATAGAAGGTAATATTTAAATTTTAAGAAATTATTATCAGTTCTTCACAGGCAGTAAAAAGTATTCTGTATCATATTTAAACTCAGATCTAACCCAGTAAGAATAAAAATGTAACATGTTCACACAGTGCATTGAAACTTCTATTAAGTATGTATAGAAATTGTACAGAAAGGAGTGGGAAATCAGAAGAAGAAGCTATCAGGTTCAAAAGTATAAACTAGACCAAGACAATGGGAACCAGGAGAGAAAGATAAAGAATTCAAATGAGTAATGATAATAATAGGAAGAGCACAAATAAAAACAAATTTTAATTAATTAAGGGTGCTGTCAACTATCTCTCTCTATATATGATACACTGAAGAAAAATGTAGAACAAATTATTCAGTGCTGCTTGGCAAAATACATGCTAGTACAAGGGAAATCTGGATTTAAACTACAAAATGAAATGACAAAGAGACAGAACATTACGTATTAATTAGAAATATCAGAAACTGAGCTCTAGAACAATGGGTCAGTGGTTAAAATCACTTGACTGTTCTAGAAGAATCAAGTTCATTTTCTTTTCTTTTTTTTTACATTTTTTTTTATTATTTTTTTATTATTTTTTTCTTTTTAGTTACATTTTGTTAACTCTGTGTCCCAGCTGTATCCCGCTCCCTCATTCCCTCCCCAACCCCACACTCCCTCCCTGGTCTCCTCCCTGCCCCTTTCCAAGTCCACTGATAGGGGAGGACCTCCTCCCCTTTCATCTGACCCTGTTTTATCAGGTATCTTCCGGGCTGGATGCAAAGTCTTCCTCTTTGGCCTAAAGGCCTTCCCCCCCCCGGGGGGGGGGGGGGTGTCAAACAGCCTATCCTTGAGATCCTGTTAGAAATAGTCCGTGTTCCCCTTACTTTGGAAAACTACTTGGTTACTGAGCTACCACCGGCCACATCTGAGCAGAAGTTCTAGGTTATATCCATAGATGGTCCTTGGTTGAGTGTCAGTCTCAGAAAAGACCCTGTGCCCAGATATGTTTGGTCCTTGTAGAGCTCCTATCCTTTCCATATCATACTAACTTCCCTTCTTTCATATGATTCCCTGCACTCTGCCGAGGGTTTGGTTATGAGTCTTAGTGTCTGCTTTGAAACACTGCTAGGTAGAGTCTTTCAGATGCCTTTTGTGGTAGACTCCTATCATAAGTTCAATGCACATCCCATTTGTCTTTCTAAATGAGGATTAATCACCTTCGCCTGTGTCCACTTTCTTGATTATCTTCTTTAGGTGTGTAGATTTCATTATGTTTATCGTATCTTGTAGGTCTATATAAGTGAGTATATACCAAGTTTGTCTTTCTCCTTCTGGGATACTTCACTCAGAATGATCTTTTCTAGATCCCACCACTTGCCTGCAAATTTCATGATTTCCTCCTTTTTGATTGCTGAGTAGTATTCCATTGTGTAAAAATACCACAATTTCTGTATCCATTCCTCCATTGATGGACATCTGGGTTGTTTCCAAGTTCTGGCTATTACAAATAAAGCTGCTATGAACATGGTTGAACAAATGTCATTGTTGTGTACTTGAGCAAATTTTGGGTATATACCTAGGAGTGGTATAGCTGGGTCTTGAGGTAGCACTACTCTTAGTTGTCTGAGAAAGCGCCAGATTGACTTCCAAAGTGGTTGAACCAGTTTACATTCCCACCAGCAATGGAGGAGGGTTCCCTTTTCTCCACACCCTCTCCAGCATGTGCTATCACTTGAGTTTTTCATCTTGGCCATTCTGATGGGTGTAAGGTGAAATCTCAGGGTCGTTTTGATTTGCATTTCCCTAATGGCTAATGAGGTTGAGCATTTCTTTAAGTGTTTCTCTGCCATAAAGTACCTTGGTGTGACTCTAACCAAGCAAGTGAAAGACCTGTTTGAGAAAAACTTCAAGTCTTTGAAGAAAGAAATTGAAGAAGATCTCAGAAGATGGAAAGATCTCCCGTGCTCATGGATTGGTAGGATTAACATTGTGAAAATGGCCATCCTGCCAAAAGCAATCTACAGATTCAATGCAATTCCCATCAAAATACCAACTCAATTCTTTACAGACCTTGAGAAAAAGATTCTCAGCTTCATCTGGAGAAACAAAACACCCAGAATCTCCAAAACGATCCTGTACAACAACAGATCATCTGGAGGTATCTCCATTCCCGATCTCAAGCTGTACTACAGGGCAACAGTAATAAAAACTGCATGGTATTGGCATAGAAACAGAAAGGAGGATCAATGGAATCACATAGAAGACCCAGAAATAAACCCACACACCTATGAATACTCAATATTTGACAAAGAAGCCAAATCCATTCAATGGAAAAAAGACAGCATCTTCAACAAATGGTGCTGGACCAACTGGATGTCTACATGCAGAAAAATGAAAATAGA
>NW_026596057.1:29347738-29352844 GCF_907164565.1 Psammomys obesus
CAAACCAAGTAATCCACTTAAAAAATGGGGAACAGAGCTAAACAGAGAATTCTCGAAAGAGGAACATCGAATGGCAGAGAAACACTCAAGTTCATTTTCTAACAACCACATGAACTGTCAAGAAAATGATAGGAAATGAAAAGAAAAGAAACATATTGAACCTGTAGCTTGCTTTTGGTAGGATGACCATTTATTCTATGTTAATCCTACCAATCCACGAGCATGGTAGATCTTTCCATCTTCTGATAGCTTCTTCAACTTCTTCCTTCAGAGACTTGAAGTTTTTTTCATATTGGTCTTTCACATGCTTGCTTAGAGTCACACAAAGGTACTTTATTTTATTTGTGGCTATTGTAAAGGGTGTTGTTTCCCTAATTTTTTTCTCAGCCCATTTGTCTGAAAAATCAAGGCTACTGATTTTTTTTTTTTTAGTTAATTTTATATCCAGCCACTTTGCTGAAGGTGTTTATCAGCTGAAGGAGTTCTCTGGTAGAATTTCTGGGATCACTCATGTACATTATCATATCATCTGCAAATAGTGATACTCTGACTGCTTCCTTTCTAATGTGTATTCCCTTGATCTCCTTTAGTTTTCTTATTGCTCTAGCTAGGACTTCAAGTACTATGTTTAAGAGATATGGAAAGAGGGGGCAGCCTTGCCTTGTCCCTGGTTTCAGTGGTACTGATTTAAGTTTCTCTCCATTTAGGTTGATGTTGGATACAGGCTCGTAGTATATTGCCTTTACTATGTTAAGATCAAGTGACAACACATGCTGGAGAGGATGTGGAGAAAGGGGGGCCCTCCTCCATTGCCAGTGGGAATGTAACCTTCTACAACCATTTTGGAAATCAATCTGGTGCTTTCTCAGAAAATTAAGAATAGTGCTTCCTCAAGATCCATCTATACCACTACTAGGCATATATCCAAAAGATGCTCAACTATACAAGAACATTTGCTAACGATGTTCACAGCAGCTCTATTCCTAACAGGCAGAATCTGGAAACAACCAGATGTCCCTGAGCTGAGGAATGGATACAGAAATTGTGGTACATTTACAGAATGGAATACTATTCAACTATTAAAAACAAGGAAATCATGGAAATGGTAGGAACTAGAAAAGATTATCTTGAGTGAGATAATCCAGAAGCAGAAAGACACACACAGTATATATTAACTCATAAGTAGATATTAGCCATATAATATAG
Source organism: Psammomys obesus (assembly GCF_907164565.1). Taxonomy (NCBI): domain Eukaryota; kingdom Metazoa; phylum Chordata; class Mammalia; order Rodentia; family Muridae; genus Psammomys; species Psammomys obesus. The sequence continues at coordinate 29,348,945 of NW_026596057.1, forward strand.
GATAAACATACTAAAATCTATACTCCTAAAGAAAAAAAAACAACAACAAAAACAAGGAAGACTCTAGGGAAGGTGCTCAGCCCTCATTCAGAAGGACAAATGCCATAGACATTGCAAACAGGAGAGGACAGGGAACAGGACAGGAGCCTAAAACTCTACTGATGGAGGTATTGAAGCGGAGACCAACAGAGCCATAAAAACCGAGTTCCGGGGGCCCTGAAGAGAATGATACCCAACCAAGGACGATGAATGGGGAGGACCTAAAACCCCTGCTCAGATGTAGCCCATAGACTCAGTCTCCAACTGCGGTCCTTAGTAAGGGAAACAGGTAATTTCTTTGCCATGAACTCAGTGGCAGGCTCTCTGATCACCTCCCCCTTGCGTGGGGGTGGGGTGGATGCAGCCTTTCCAGGCCACAGAGAAAGACAATGAAACAAATCCTAATGAGACCTGATAGGCTAGGGTCAAATAGAAGGGGAGGAGAACCTCCTCTCTCAGTGGACTAGGGGAAAGGCATAGGGGGAGAAAAGGGAGGAAGGATGGGATTGGGAGGAAAAGAGGGAGGAAACCATAGCTTGGACACAAATTGAATAAATTATAAAAAAATATGCATGGAGATAACCTAAGACCCCTGCATAGATGTAGCCCATGGCAGTTCAGTATCCAAGTGGGTTCCATTGTAATAGGAACAGGGACTGTCTCTGACATGAACTGATTGGCCTGCTCTTTAATTATCTCCCCCTGAGGGGGAAGCAGCATTACCAGGCCACAGAAGACAATGCACCCACTCCTGATGAGATCTAATTGACTAGGATCAGAAGGAAGGAAAAGAAGTCCTTCCCTATCAGTGGACTTGGGGAGGGGCCTGCATGTAGAGGGTGGAGGAAGGGAGGGATTGGGACTGGAGGGAGAGAACCACAGGGGGGATACAAAGTAAATAAAGTGTAATTAATAAAGAATTTAAAAAATAAACTACAAAATAAATAAATAAAATAAAATAAATTGACTTTGGGTATAACATCCATCCCCAGGGAAACGGATGAAATTATTTTTTTTAAGTCTCTTAAAATTAGTATTCAAAATTATGGTCTTTGTTTTGGCATTTTCATAAATGCATTATTTTTGTTAGTCCTATTCCCCACCCCTCTTCATCATGCCTCTGTCAATCTCTTGCTGATGCCTCTTCATAGTAGCCAACATTCTGCAATCGTATAACATATATTCCAAAGTCTCTTCCACCTCCTAAGATCTCTTCCCCATGCAGTTCCTATCATTCACTTTTTAGTTTAGTGATCTCAGCCTCACATATAAACATATTCATAAAAAATTAAAACTAAGATGAATATATGGGAAAAGTTGAAGTATTTCTGTGTCTGTTTTATTTTTCTCTGTTTAATAATTTCCAGTGTTATCCATTTAGTCTAAAACTACCATTATTTCATTTTTTCTTGTGGCTGAATCAAATTATTTTTAATATGTACCACATTCTCATTATTCATTCACCTATTGATTCACATCCAGGCTATTTATGTTTGCTAATAATTAGGAATAGGGCTGAAGTCTTAGATGTGTAAGTGTCTTTGTGATAGACCTTTCACTATATTCTCAGGAGTAGTATAGCTGGATCATATAGTAGTTCTATTTTTAAGGTTTTGTGAAGACTTCCTGTTGAGTTCCATTGTACCCTTAAGAGCTAATACTCCATCCTGCATAAGCAAGGGTTCTGCATTTATGAGATCTTTGCCGGCATTTGTTGTCTTAACTTTGGCCATTCTGAGTCAGAAGAGATGGAATCTCAAAGTAGTTTTCATTTGATATTCCATGATTATTTAAGATACTGAACAATTTGTGTTTGGGTCTTTATTTTATTTATTGACTGGAAAGATGATTTTGTTTAGTACAAAATCTGAAAGAGTAAAAGTGCCTGAGAGAAACATTTCCATTATATATATGAAGGTTCTTAACATGTAGGACATGTTAAGGAGGAATAAATTGTAAAGAGCTTTCAGGAATATCTATCTATATCTCTAGAGAGAGAATGAATATATATTATATATATTCATTTCCTGAAATACTGTGATGGGTTGGTTCATAAATATATACATATGACAAATGTTATAAAATTCTCTCTTTTAAATATGTACAGTGTATTTCTATGCAGGTTAAAGAAAACTATTTAAACTAAATGGCTAAAAACTGCAGAGAGAGACAGAGACAGACACAGAGATAGAGACAGAACTCACTGGCAAACAAGTCTGTTGCCTCTAGAACAATATTAGAAAATACTGATCATTGGAAAACAGATTTACTCTATGCCCTAGCTTGCAGACCAAATTGTGACTATAGCTGTGACCTTTGAAATCTTCAATTACCTCTAAGAACTAAATCTTAACCTCCAAGTTTCTTTATAGGGCCTGTCCAAAACACATATCAGTTTCTGAGGAAAAGGTCAACATGCTTTGCAAAGTAATATGGGCTTTCATTACTCCCTGTAAACTATGAAATTTTGTAAATGTCAGCATTTGAGAAATTACTGTTTCTCTTCCTTTATTCTGCATGTATACTATGAAATATATAATTTAAAACTAACAGGAATTAGGTGTCTATTATTACAGATGTAAAGTAAGTTGTGGTATATAATAATTATAGGATTTAAAGACAACTATTTAATTTAAAGCAAATAGATGTATATTTCTAAGCAACTACAGGATATATACTATTTTTATGAGCAATATTTATTTTTCTTTCCATTTTCTTTTAATTATTGAAGCTTTATGAAAATCATTGTAACACATACTTTAAAATTATTAAGTTACTTTTCATTTAAAAATTAGCTAAATGTTATTAACATACTGTGTACATATATTATTTTATGTGCTGTTCACTTACACAAGTTTTTAAACATGATTTTTAAATAACTTTATATACATGCTAAAGGCAACTCGAAATATTCACTTACCTGAAAATTTCTACATACCTGATTTCTATTCAGTTGAAACATTTGCTACATTATTACTTACTTAGTTTCATTTAATTACTAACACTCAATTTTTGGAAGTTTATGGTTAAAGACAAAAATCACACAATTACTTTTTTCAGCACCTCTTTGCAAGAACAATAGAAGCACTTTTATAAATTTAAGAAGGCTTTGTTTCTCCAATTTCCTGTAAGATAGAGAAGGTGCTGTGTAAAATCAGTTATTGGAGGGACCAAAATAATAATTATTTTCCTAAAAATAAAGGCTTTACTAAACTTTCAGAGATTTGTAGTTTTCATTTTAATGTTGTTCTTAGCTAGTATGGATTTTCATACTGAAAAGGGTGCAGTGATTATTTGATGAGCAAATATATATCTATGACAAAGCTCAAAAGACAACATAATAGTGGTGTTGATAGCTTTAAGTATAAAAATAACCTGACATGATCAACATCAATATTTTAGTCATAAGGCTTATAAATAGGGCTATTACAATTAGTACACATTACTGCATGATATCCAGGGAGTGAGGATGGAGTACATGACAATAACATTAACCAGATACAGATGTGAGGATAAACAAAGTTTAGCTCAAGTCCTGATGGTAACTGTCATGGAGGACTAGGCTCAAAACATCCTCTCTCTGAAATCTGCTGTACAAAAAGGAAAATAATGCTTGAGAGAAGAATAGTGCAATGTTAATTTTCTCATTTGCCTTAGAGCTCAACCTAAGAGCACATTTCTTTGCACAATAACAGATATATTCTAAACCAACACAATATTCTCTATTTTAAGTGTGTGAAGTTCTATTCCAGACAGGACCAAGAATTGGAGACTAGAGAAAGACTGTGCACAATCTGAGATTTTCTGTGGAAATAAGAAAGAAAGAAAGAAAGAAAGAAAGAAAGAAAGAAAGAAAGAAAG